>NW_013666983.1:0-7255 GCF_000517525.1 Limulus polyphemus
GGTCACGTGACTGGTGTGGCGCCCTTTTAGTTTCTAGAACTATCTTGTTCATTCATGAATGCTCTAGTATTTACTAGATGGAGGGTAGACTGGTATATATAAGAGGGAACAACGTGACGCGGTAGTGTGTCTGTGTAGATAGTGAGTAATTGAACTGCAGTCAGAAGTATTATTGACGTTCGTTGTTATAGCGTTTGTTTAGCGCGATTGTTGAAGTTGAGTGTATCGGTAAAGTTGTATTCGGAAAGAATAAACCAGTTTTTATTAAGGAAGAACTTGTGTCGCTTAAGTTTCGTCGGAACGAAGTTACGGAAAATCAACTAACAAACGGAGACGTAACAATATCTTAAAGAAAGTAAGTTGAGGATTGAAATATTAAAACTATGCCTTTTACTGCTATATTTTGATGTGGTACCTTTGGTTGTAACGTAGTTGAATACTGTTTTTATTAATAGAATAAAGACGTATTTCAATAACATTTTTTTTTCAAGGCTATTGCTGAAGTGTAAAGTTAAATTACTGGAAACGCGTTTATAAATAAATGCTTGACTTGTAACGAATTTCATATTTATGGACATCATATGATGTACTTTTTAAATGTTTAACTTTATTCCTTTATAGTAAAAGATCTAAATACTGTTGTTTTGACTACCAGCAAAATGTACTCACTTGGTATAACATCTGAAATTATTTGTTCACAAGCACTCACTTTTTTATTTACTATGTTTTTACAAATCATTAGCAAATGTTATTTATTTCAGAGTGAGTAGCGTTGTACTCCCAACAAAGTTTATAATACAACTTTATAGAATTTACATTCTAAGTGTAGATTTCTAGTCCAGGAAGAAAGGCGAAGAAAGTTATAAGTTAACATTGTTGATATTAGTAGTCAAATGAATTAAGCCTAAAATAGTATATAGCTTTTTTTATCTGAAACCGCAAACTCAAATCTTACACCTAAATAACATAATATGATTTAAATATTTACACTCTATTTTTAAACATGAAATATACAATATAAAAAATTGGAATCGACGTACAAATTTTCATTTAGAATATTCCTCAGAAATACAGTCGAAATCAAGTGAAAGTAATTGCTTTGTGAAATTATGTTTTAAGAGTTGTACTTATAAATTGTTTAATGAACTCTTTATCTTTGACGGGTCACACTACTTTCCGTATGGGCAGTAGAGAGCGCTGTATACATTTTACCTCTGTGAGTGTAAAATTGGTTTGCTGCAACAATAAAACTAAGAAAAGTTACAAAGGCGAATGATCAGCGTTAGTGGTAGGTGTGGTTTTTTCAATTTAAGGTATTTTTCTTTTAATTTTCATTATTGGAGAATTTGTAATTTATTAAGATATGATAACAAAGCACTACTGGTTATTGAGAGTCATAGTAACACTACTAACAGACTTGTGGTTGTACCACTAAACTAGAAGAAAATGAGAAACACTAACTCTTAAGTAAAATTTAAAAGTAAAAAGAAATATTAGCAATTATGTGTATTTCTTTAATTCTTAGTCTAGAACATTCTATACTCTATAGTATGTTTTGTAACATCGTTTTTCTTTTATTTATTTTACTCTCCTAAGTATGTAGTTTAATGTAGCAATGGTTTATTTGATGAAAACGACTGTAAATAGAAAAGCAACGTTTCACTGACTTTCAGTTTCAGCCTTCGTAGTAGTTCCTGAAAAGCTTTGTGTACTAAGTAAATGAAAAGTAAACTAATATAATTTGTACAACCAATGGAAAATATGATACATGTTTCTTTTAGTTTTTAGAATACTGGTACTTTGGTTCCAAGAACAAGAAAAGGTAGAACTGGCTTTGTAAAGCTCAGAATTTGTAGTGTAAATGGTAACATTATTTTCAACTTCAAGGTACTTGAAAATTATATTTATAACTTATAGTGTAAATATAAATTTAGTAGTATGCCAACTATCCTCTGTAATTTTGTTTACATGTGTGTCTTATACAATGTGGAAGGAATAACTCAAATCTTAGTACGTATGACACAAACTGACAAACTGTTTTCAGAAATTATTAACTCTTAAGAGAAAAATATATTCTATGAGAACAGAGTTAATTGGAAATATTTTATTTAATTTAATATTGAATTATTTTAAAGTATTAATTACTAAAGTTTCAGACAATCTCCAAACCACAAACACTTTTACAAATCTGAGAAATCTTATTCCCCAATTATTTTTTTACGATGTAGAAAGAATAACTCAAATCTTAGTACGTATGACACAAACTGACAAACTGTTTTCAGAAATTATTAACTCTTAAGAAAAAAATATGTTCTATGAGAACAGAGTTAATTGGAAATATTTAATTTAATATTGAATTATTTTAAAGTATTAATTACTAAAGTTTCAGACAATCTACAAACCACAAACATTTTTACAAATCTGATAAATCTCATTCCCCAATTATTTTTTTACTTCCTTCCAGTATGAACAAGTTAAAATGCTTGAACTTTAGTGACCAGTAATTTCATTGACAGTACATAAGAGTGTATGACACACCCTATCACAATGTTGGCAAATTATATCTTCAGTAATAATATTAAATTTATTAAACAGTGTGTGAGATGTTTGAATGGAATACAGTATGAAATTTCTAATAATTGTAAGTATCATTATTACAATACACACAGTTTGTTGATTTTGCAAGTGGGCATGCAATATGTTTTTGTGCAGTGTTAATGAAATAAAGATACAGCTCTTTAGTGTGCAATTTTGGTACAGTATATCACAATCAAACTTTTAGACTGGTTTAAGTGAAGAGGTTTATAATCATAACTTGGGTTATTTAAGTCGACAAAGTATGCTATTAGTTTTAAAAAATATCAAAATGAGGAAAACGATAACAGGCAATTCATCTTAGAAGTTACCATGAAAAGTATTAGTAAGTAGAGCTGGGTGATTATTGGAATTTGCTGATCAATTAATTGTAAGGCTCATCAATCAATTACATTTAAGTAATTGAATGTTGTATAGTTGAAATGATTTTCATGATTCATAACACTAATCAATTAAGCTGAACAGCCTTGAATTCATCAAACATAATAATGAGAAATCATAATGGCAATATTTTGATTACTTGAACAGTTGGAATAATCTAAATCAGTAATAATCAGAAACACTAATTTCAGTTGAGTATTTTTGTGATATGAATTGATTTAATTGTAATTTCAATTAATTAATTATTTTATGTGACGATAATCATATATGGATAATTGATTGAGTTCATCACCTTGCTTTTCTAGCAAGTAAATGTCGTTTTCTTGCAGTAGTACCAAAAACTTAACAGTATCCTATAATGGTCAGGCTAGAACTTTGTAAAAGGATTTATTAGTGTTCCTTTTTTATTGGAAAACAACAACAAAAACAGGAATAAAGAATCTTTGAAAGTATAAATATAAGCCTAATTTATAAGGGAAATTAACCACGTACTTACAGTTAATCTGTTCAAAGTTTAGTTTTATTACAAACTTATCTGATGAATCAGTTGTGCAGTTTCAGCCAGCTTGAAAAATTGCATGCAGATTGTTTGCTTGATATACAGATATATTAATAAAGTACAGTTTTTTTTTTCTCCTGATTTTGTAGAACACTTTGTGCCTATATATGAAGTTAGATGTACTCTTAAACCCTTGTATTTACAATTTTCTTTTAATTATTTTGTTACCATACCTTAAAATTTGTACGCATATACAATTAAAAAGTTTCAGGATTTTTGTGTTACTATTCTAAATATGCCTGAAAACACTTTCAGAATATATTCTAATTCAGGTAAGAGTAAGCTCTCTAACCTGTCGAGATCATTAGCTAATCTCCTGATGCATCAAACACTGTCATTTAAGTTTAGAAATTTCTTTTGTCCATAAGAATTAATCTATGATAAATTGCCAGGACATGATTATGTGTAAATTTGTATTAAATAATTACACCAAAGAAAAATGAAGTAATAATTAGTACATGAAAACATAAAGGTTTCCAGAGTTTGAAACTTTTACTTTTAATAAACATTTCTCAATTGCTAAGCTTAGTTTTCAAGAAATGTGATCGTCACATCAGTTGAATACCGTCGTACATGAAATACACAAGCAAGGTCTCATAAGGCTAATAAACGCATACATTATATCATTTGGCAAACCATTCCACAATTTATTACTCTTATCAGAGTAGTAGTTTCCCACAAAAAAAAGTCAACATTTAGACTTGAAAAGCTTATATTTAATACCCCCTATATTTAAGCCCTTAGATTGGTATCTAAATCATTTTGCCTGTTGTACTTTTCAAAAACTGTGATAATAATGTTTATATCTGTTGTACTGTAAGTCATATTTTTTTAAACTAGAAGCAGTCTTGATAACCAAACATCCTTACTAATGTAGTAAAGCAACTAAAACTCAACATTATAATTTAACTTGCGTTTTTATGCTTCATTTCCTAATTCCCAATCATGCATGTACCCTTTTCTGACTTCATAACTTGAAGATACCTCCTTAACAGAATCTGTAGCCACTCACTGGATATCATCATTAAATTTAAATCATATATTTTACAGTCAATGGTGCCATCACTACCAATAACATTTATATAAAAACTGAGTACTAATGTTCTGATTAGGCTGATTTGAAATATTCGTAAAAACCAACTAATATTTGTTATTATAATTCATGTATGTTTATGTAATTATGGTTAGAAATTTTTTTTTTTGCTAAGCATCAGTAGTATTTATAAAAAAATTTTTGTATTCCCATCTTACAAAATATTTTTTGTACTTATTATCGTCAGTATGTTTCATATGAAACACTTCCATTGGTAAGAGATGACCTTATTGAAGTTTATTTGATTATCTGGGTTATTGAAAGGTTAAAGGCAACTTCTTATGTTATGAAGGTAACAGGAGAGAAGACAATAGTTTAAAATTTTGGAAAGACAGGCTAAACTCCAATTAAGTTATTTTTCAAGCATGAGTGAGTTGCTATTGGAAGTATTGGAGGCCAGTATACATTACTAGATTTCAAGAGTGGAATTGATAATTTCCTAAAAAATATCAGATGGATTTAAATTTTTGCTATTCTCAAGGGGTGTGGTAGGACCAAATGACTTCTTGTTGTCCACATCCTGTGTTTCTTATGGGTTAGTTACTTTACAGATAAACAATGGGTTTCATGTATGTTTACTTGGCCAGTTACTAAAATTAGTTGAGAAAGTTCAGAGCTAGTAGGATACAAACATTTTGTTAACCCTCAAATTACAGATTTCTTTTTCTTTTTACAGCTCACTTCCAGTCAGGTCCATGTATTACATGGCATTTAGTAAATTTTATGATTTTGCCTGTTATAACCATCGATTGTACAGAACTGGCCAAAATGATGGGTGAAATCACTCATTTTCTATATAAAACATGTGGAATCCTGCAGGAATTAGTGGGATTAATTTTAACATGGATAGTATTTTTGTTTCAAATTTTTGTTGTTCATGTTATTGGTGACACTGCAACCAACAAAGTTTTGGACTAACATGCAACTTTACTCATAAAATGTTTATAAAATATGCATTTAAAAAGCCACTTAGATCTATAGACCCAGTGGGTAACTGTAGAGCTAACAGACGGTCATTACCTTGTATCATTTATGTGTAATATTTTCATAGTATAGTCATAAAGCATTTATGTTTTTACCATTGTCATTTCAAACTGTTAACCAGTTTAAATATTTTAATCTCACTAGGTTAGTATATCAATCTCAACAATAACCAAAGGCCCATATAAAAAAACAAGAACTATGATCTTGCAATAAGTGAAGTACAAACAACTGTAATCTGCTAGTAAGAGGTAAGTAGGTAACAAGATTATACATTTTCACTGAAGCATATTATTGAAGCTTACTCCTATATTTGTCATTCATCATACCAACAAATTCTTGATGTAATCAGAATAACAATTTTTAAGGAAATTTGAAGGAATTCAGAGGACTAAAGTAATTTATTCATCAACTTTATCAAATCGTTTGAAAAATACACATTTTTCTAAGTTTTTGTTGCTTTACAAGTTTTCATCTAGTTTAAGCGTCTCCCAATAAGTTTATTTCACCGACTGATCACTAAATGCTT
Organism: Limulus polyphemus; assembly: GCF_000517525.1. Lineage (NCBI taxonomy): Eukaryota > Metazoa > Arthropoda > Merostomata > Xiphosura > Limulidae > Limulus > Limulus polyphemus. Next base: position 6,139 of record NW_013666983.1, read on the forward strand.
TGACTTGAGAAGTAAAGAATAAAAAACAACACAATGTGAGCTAACTTTAAATAAATCAAACGTTTATATGAAACATTTGGAGGTGGCTGAGATTTCAGGTAAATAACTCGGTTTTAACTCAGAAGAATGAAGGAGAATGTTGATGTAGACCTGTGATTACTTGCCTACCCAGATTAACTTTCTTGATGTCACTGTTTTTCTAAAAGACAGAATATTACACACTGACTTGTACAAAAAAACCTACAGACAGACCACAATACTTTCAGTATAAAAGCTGTCAACCCTCTCACACTAAACAAAACATTACCTACAGTCAAGCTCTTAGAATAAAGAAAATATGCTCAGATGAAACAGACTACAGAAAACACACCAAGGATCTAAAACAAACCATGTTACAAAGAGGATATAAAATGCCGAAATTGACAGACAAATTGAAAAGGCTAACAACACTCAGCGGAAAAACATCTTAAAGCAGAACAATACTAAACTTTCAAATGGAATTCCTCTTATTGTTACCTATCAGTTTAAACTCAGAAATGTTTCACGAATTCTAAAAAAACATTTTCATCTCCTACAACTGGATGATTGCCTTAAACAGATATTTCCTGAAGTTTCCATTGTCTCCTTTTGAAAAAGCAGAATTCTAAAAGATATCCTTGTTCACACAAAAGTAAATTACATTCCATCCAAAAATGTTTGTCGTCCATGTAATAAAGCCCGTTGTCAAACCTGCAAGTTCATAAAAACCACTGAATCATTTTCTGACAAGCACAATCAGAGAAACTTTAAAATATCCAAAGAAATCGCTTGTGAAACAAAAAACACCATTTATCTTATACAGTGTAAATTACTAATATGTAGGACATACACAAACAACTCTTAGAAAACATTTAAACAACCTTAAGTCTTCTATTAACACTGAAAAAGATCTCCCTGTTGCTCAACACTTTAACCAACCCGGTCATTCCATTAACGATGTTACTCTCATCAGCATTGAAACGGGATTCAAAACTAAATCAAATAGAGAAATAAAAGAAGCTTATTGGATTGCTAATCTAAACACTGTTCAACCTTTCAGAATTAATCTAGATCCTGAAATCAGTGATCTCCGTTCATT
>NW_013666983.1:7286-22616 GCF_000517525.1 Limulus polyphemus
CTAAACACTAGTTCAACCTTTCAGAATTAATCTAGATCCTGAAATCAGTGATCTCCGTTCATTGGTTTCATCTCTGTTAGAAAAATCATTTTTATTCTTTGCTTATTTTTTTATGTAATATGAATGCCAAATTTCCTAAAATTTACTATTTATTTAAGATAAATTTTCATACCTGTTTTTGTTATAAATTGATTAGCATAACATGTTTTTCAATCAGTTTCCAGGTGTCACCTTTATTTTACTTAAACACTTAAGTATAATTTTAAATATACATATATTTAGTCATTTCTAAAGTAAAATATCCCTATCACCTTTTCACATACACTCTTGCCATTGGCTACACCGTACCGGAAATGAGATGCTTACAACAGTACCTAGAGAAATAGACTAAACGATTCTTAGAAAACTGGATTACCTTCGTGACGTCACTAAAATCTCTTTATACATATCACTCATTCGGTTACACCACCATTCCCAGTTTACCCCTGAAGAAGAAAGGTCCACCTTTCGAAAGCTATCGGGTTATAGGGTTTTTATTCATTTCGATGTAGACCTACTTCATTGAAGTTTAAGACGATCATGATCATAAACTGTCCCTTTCAACTGAGAAACAAATTTCCTGGCTAAGAAATCTTATCAACATCTTTTTGCTTTTAGGAACTTATACCTATATATTTCATTAACATGCAAGTTTCACAGTGTAAAGTTTTTCAAGACCATTAAATTTCTTCTTGAAACATGCTATTTCACTTTCTTGCAGTTGCTACAGAAAATGGTTCAACATGGCCTAGTGATTAATGTGGCTACATTGTAAATCCAAGTGATTATGGTTCATGTTCCATTGCTGAACAAAAAATGCACATTTTGTTCTTTGGGTTTGTTGGTGTACTATAAGATTTGCATTATAATTTCACTATTTAGCCAGCTAAGCTGTGGCTACTGTTGAATAACTGCTTTCACTCTAGTCTATAAGGTTAGAATTTGGAATAGCTACATGCAGGTAACCCTTTTGTAACATTTTGTAAACAAATCTTAAAAAAATAATAATTTTTTCTTTTATATCTTTTCCTCTGTTTTATTTTTGTATGCCTCGCAAGGTGGTCCGCATTTCAGCTGACTACTGTGCATATGTTTTCCTATCAGTACAACATGGGTTAATCTGTAGTTTCTTTTTTGTATTTATTTTTTTCAGCCGGGTATTACCAAATTTTGTTGTTTTCATACACTGTATATTTTCCCTTATTCTCGTAGAAGTTGCAGACTTTTGTTACTTGTGTTTGTTTTTTACATATTTTGAATTATTTTCCAACCTTATAGGTAGATATGTTTAACAAATGAATATTTATTTGACTATAATAACATTTCTTAGGAATTATTAAATGTATTTTCCTATATAAGAAGGAAAGAAGCAAAAAATCAATATTGATAAAAATGTATTATTTAAAAGAAAGATTTTTGTTGCTCTAACAACCTGATGATATTATGCATATACACATTTTTCATAATTTTATGCTCTTAAGTTATGGTTACTCCTTCCAGTGTAGTAAAGTTATGTAATGGTTCATTTTGTGACAAAGGTGTACATGAATTATTGAAATATTTTTCAGTATAAAAAGCTATTTTTTTCATTCTTCGTTGCTTGTTGTGTATTGTAAATAATAATTATACTTTTAAGTGTATCACTATCATACCTGATTAAGATTGTAATAAATAGTAATAATAATAATTCAAGTGAGATAATTTTACTTCTCATGATCATTTCATTACACTTTCTTCAAATGAACTTGAATAACAATATCTGAGAGACAAACAATTAATACTTTGATATTTTTCTTTTATAAGATATTGTATAAGTTATACTTATATTTAAAAACTTCTTACCTTAGACCAGCCATTAACATTCTTTAATTTTTAAAGAGATTACATGGCCTTTACACATTGTGTAATCTAAAAAAAAACATTTTACAATCCTTTGAATTTATATGACAAGTATGTACCTCAGAATGTAATGTTTGAGAAATGGAAATCTTCAGGTGATAGTAGTTTCTTGTGCAAAGAATGAAAATTATTGATTTGACTCAAACACATTTGAATATAGATATCACAGTAAGAAAATATCTTAAGAAACAAACATGTATCCCAGGTATCAGTAGAGCAACATGTGAGTATAAGTTGATTAAAGCCTGTTATACTGCATTATGTTATATAGAGCTGGGTGATTAGTGGTATTTTCTAATCAATTAATTGATGGCCCTATCTATTAGTACAGTGTTTTTAAAACCATGGTTCCTGCTAGCAGTTGGTGGCAGATGCTGCCAGCCACTTGCCTTCCATCAAGTCAGCAGTTCAAGAAGAAAAGGGTTTGGCAGTGGGTGCTGCCAGTAAGTTGCTCTTCCTCTAATCAGCAGTTCAAAAAGAAAATTAAAAAAAAATTGGTGATAGGTACTGCTAGCAAAATCACTTCCCTTTGTCAACAGTTCCAAAAGAAAAAATTGGCCACAGCTGTTGTCAGCCAGTTGCTTTCCTTCTAGTCAGAAGCTCAAAATGATTGACAGAGACATATAATCTTAGCAGCTTTGCCATAACAGAGCCAAAGTGAATAAGTTTCATGGTAATGGAAATCGAACCCAAAACCCTCTCAAACAAACTTGGAGTAAAAATATTTACTTATGAGGCTAAAGTTGAACAGATCCCAGATAGCTTATTGTGTAGCTTTGAGCTTAACAACAAACAAATATAATGCAGGTATTTTAGACTTTTAGAGAAAAAAAATCCCATTTTAAAATTATGGTAATAATTTATTAACTTGGCGATGTTTCGAACAAATGCTCTTTTTCAAGCTAGAAACAAGCCTTTTTTTTCTCTCTCTAAAAGTCTAACTTATTTTATTTTATCACCTTTGCATTTTTCTACTTATTTAGTATAAATATTTCACTTATTTGATTATTTTCATGAAAAATGATTTGTCGTAATTTAGATTACTCAATTGTTAAAATAATTAAAACCACTAATGATTAATCGATTAGTTTAAGTGACACAAATTGACATAATTGTTTCTGATTAAATTTTCCAGCTCTAGTTACATTTAATACTTAACATGATATGTATATATTGACTTCTATCATAACCTGTTTGATAATTTTTGTCTGTGAAGTAAATTCATAAGTATTTTATTTTCCACTTGATATTAAGAAGACTTATCATTCAGATTGTAATATTCTTCATATCTATTAACAATTAAATCACATTTTGTAAGTAATCTGTTGATATTTAATATCAACTTCTGATCACGTCATGCTACCTAAATAGATCAGAACTAAAAATATATATATATATACCTAATAATGAGCATAGCTAATTAAATACAATGTTCTAACAATATTACTTATAATGATTAAAAATCAGTGTTTCAACACTTGGGTATGCTTGCTATTAATGATATTTTCAGTGATAAATCCAATATATTCTCATGCGGTTGGTGTTTTAGGAATTTTAGTTTTTTGGCACTAGAATATTCCACGGTTGCACTGTATTAGTGGAAACAATCCTGGTTGGCATCAGTTCTTCCATGGTGAATGTAGTAATGAAATGAATGCTGTAGCACAAGTGCATATTATTTGTGAAATTTTTCTGAAGTTGTTGTAAGTGTTGTTATAGAGGTATCAGCACTTCAAGTTTCTTTTAAGAATTTTATATTATCAGTAATATCACATTAGAAATGTGAAGTGTAAGTACATGTTACATTTGTTTCTTTGTGTTGGTGTTGAAGCTTTAAGCAAGGATGAACATATTTCAAACTTACCATTTCAATATAAGAAATGTGCACTTATGTCACTTTGTGAAATATTTAAGTAGTGTGAAGCTCAAACATGCCTAATCATTTAAAACAAATTTTAAATACCATATGGCCCCTAATTAATGCCCCTGGGGGGCATTACAAACTGCAGGGGAGGGTGCTAATTATAATATTTGTGCAGTTCCAGATTCTATTTTTCACATTTGATTTGTTGATTTCAATGGTAATAAGTGTGTGTTTGTTTTTCTTCTTTTTTTTTCAAATCAGAATTATGGCAATAAAAGTAAATTATATGTTGATTACTATTGCTGTCAAAATTACAGTAATAAAGTAGATTACAGTAGAGGATTATATGTTGATTACTATTGCTGCCACATAAGGTAAGCTTTATACAAACACTGGAGGGGACATTAATTTGGGGCAATACAGTATCTAAGGAATAAAGAAAAAATAAACTTTTATCAAGAGAGTGAATGCTTTTAGGGACTCTTACTCTTAATAATATACAAATATTCTTTAAAATATTATGATTTTTTTTTGTTTAGTTTTAAAGGGATCTTGATTAAGAGAGATTCATGCAAGTCTTTTAGGATTCTGATTTACATCTTAAAATATTTTGATGATGACTAGTCTAAGCTCTGTAAAGATTCTTGTAAGATTTTATAATGAAATTGTGATTACTGTTTCATACAGATTTAAGATTGATAGTCTTGGGTGTTATTAAATATTTCATTATAAGATTTAGTCTTTTTCAACTGATGGGTTTGGATGACTACTCAAATCTGCTGCTCTTTCTACTTGTTTCAAGTACACTACGTCTTATTTTTCTGTAATATATACATCTTCTTCACTTTAAAGTTTTCTTTTATGTATGAATTTGTAACTCATTCCCTCTCCTGCATAGTTGTGATTTTACTTCTCCTTTCCATGATGCTTCTGTGGGAGTTCTACCTCAGTAGTTTTCCTAGCTAGCTGCCAACTTAACCTGAGATCAATATATGTCTACCCAGAATACCTTGCTCAGATTATCCTTATTTTTGAAACACTATAAATGTTCTACTTATTTTTCATTAAGTTCTTTATTTAATGGCTCCTATCACTGTAGAGCTAGATTTTTATATGGAACATTCTCCAACTGGTATGTAAATGTTTGTGTGTAATTTCTTCTTCAGAGTTCCTTGTCTCCTCCCCTACCATAATTTTTTAAGTTGAATGAAAAATAACCTGTGTTTTGTTTGGAGATGATTTCCTTTTGTAATCATAACTTTTGTTTCGTGGCATTTTATTCTTAGTGGCTAATTTTGGTATACCCTGTATATTGCAATTCCATCACCTATTAAACTCTTTTGTAAATTCTATTTCAAGCAATTAATCGATTTAATGAATAATTTTTAATAGGATACTCATTAAACAGACTTAGATTGATTTTCTTAGAGGTGATCATGAAAGCATATTCCATTTTTTACAACCACAAGTAACTACATTTTGTAATCGTTGTCCACTTTTCTGTGCCAGTTCTCATGGAGTTGACTTTTTGTTAGTTTCTTAGAATTTCAAGTTTAAAATCTAGTATACAAATGGGTAGGTGTATAACACCCTAGATTTTATTTATATTTTACCACATTGCTAGCTTTGTACTTCTAGGTTCCACAAGTCAGCTGTTGGTTGTTTTACAGTAAGTTTGAAAGCTTTAAATTTAGGGTACATTAATCATTCCTATTAAGGTTGGAAAGATAAAGGATTCTTAACTTTGTGTTGGTTCTCAGAGGGTATGTTAGAGTTGTAAAAAATTGGTATCATGAATGTATGGGTAATCAAAATGTTATTCATGCTAAAAGATTGTGCATACACGCTGATTAATAATTTTAGAGAAAGATGGATATTAAAAAAAAACTGCTTACGTAACCTTATTTATTTACACTATATCCAGTTTTGGACTAGGAAGCTTACTACAGTTTTTGATGGTCCTTATCTAATTGACTAGGTTTTTCTAATGGTAGTTTTTCAGTTTACCCATGTAGCCAACTGTGAGACAAAGCTCTGCAGTTTTGAGGCAGAAAAACCATGATCACAAGGAAAATCTAAACTGGCATAACCACAGCAATTGAAGCAAGCTCTAAAAATTCTGGTTAGACATCAGCAATGGCCATGGCAAATAGTCAGTAGGATTCCTCATAGTTTGGTCAGACATGACACCGAGGCATGAACTTCCTTTGCCAAAAATAATGGCACAATGCTGCTCCTTCTTTGAATGTGTTATTAGCACTGTTGTAAAATCAGTACACTACATCTAAAACTTCCCTCCATAGTTGTTGAAAGATGTGTCATCTCTGAGGAACTTTCTTGCATTCAAAACCTTGTCAAGTGAAAAATAAATAAAACAAGTTAAAAGGTACACACAGTTTACAGGTTTTTGCATAACATATACACAAACACAATTTTATATTGATGTGGCCTCTGGTTCTGATATATTTTCATACTGGGAGCAAAGTGTTACTTCAGCCAGATAGTTTTATCCTTTAAAACCAACAAGCATCATGACATAAAAAGAGCTATAAATGACCAATGTGTGTGTGTATTCCCACCTGTCATGTATAGAGATGTTATTTCTTAGCTGAGAAGCCCAATAGAATCCTGTTGGACTATTTACATTACATTATGCTATCCTAAATGTGCCAAGTTCAGCCTCTCCACTAAGCACTTTTTACTGTTTCTTTTATTTTCTTGCCCTCCTCCTTGGAATCATTTTTGTCACTTTTACTGTTTTATAATCTCAATGCAGTTAGTGATGCTTGAGTCCAGTTATTTGTGCTAAATGGTCTGATGCATCCAGTGACAGACATGGCTTCTAATACACAGTTGTATCACCAGTTTCCATAATGATGGAGAGGTTCAAGACATATGAACTATATTAACAGCTACCTCATGTTTGTTTCTAGACCTTTTGGAGAATACACTTAACTTTTATGTGATGTCATATCTCAAGTTTCCCTTCACAACATACTTGCAAACTTCCTTTTTCAATGTGAAAATTTTGGTTTCTTTTCTGTCCATAAATAAAAAAAACTAATCATAGTTGAAATACAGAATTGTAAAGTTCAAATACTTTTGAATGAACATATTCCCACTTACCATTATCACATCTACATAATTCCATATGGGTCAAAATGAAAAGATTTAAAATCCTGAACATCACACACACATGGATACTGCTCTTTAGTGGTTGACTAGTTTGTAAACTCATAAGGGTATTTCCTTTGATAAATGACAGCAAAAACTGTATTACTTTAAAAGTTTTAACTCTCTGTCCCTTTTGAGGTTTGTATTTTTTTTGTATTCCATTTTAAATTTAGAGCTTTAGATGAAAGGAATAGTTTTCAGAATATAATTGTAAATGCTATGAACTTAGATTCAGAATTTGGGTGTTACTTTTGAATGTAAAACAGATACAAATTAGGATGTTCATGAAGCAAGTCCAGTTAACATTACCAAACAGTGCACTGGATAATGCATTGTGCACTGTAATATTGGTTTACATGATAAACCTAAAGTGATCCTTCTTTCTTATGTAATTATTTGCAGTAAACTTATGAGTTATATAACAATTTAAAAATGAATTATAAAAGTTTGTGTTAATTAGTCTAGACTTTTATATGTCAAAAGTTTTAAAACCAATACATACTGTAGAACTGTTGCTTTATTGGTATTTTTATGGCACAAGATGGTAATATTTTTCATCACAGCATTATCTGAAACCCTATTCCATCCATTACTAGGTTAAAATTGTCTTTTATTACTGATATATTGCACCGTTTGTGTTAAGTAACTTGGGGATTAAAGTAGTGAAAATGAAGAAAATGTTCATGGTTTGAATGTAAAGGCTATACTGTTAACAAATATTTCCATAGTTCTAAACCATTACTTAATTCTCTTTCATACATATAGCTGATAATTTACTCTAAAATAAAGCTTACTGTTATTATATTTGTGAAAACAGTGGGAAAAAATTTCTTATTTCTACATTTAGACTGCTAAATGATTATTGGGGTCAAACATTACAAAATTATTTTGGTCTATAATTCCCATATATTTTCATCAATTCAAATGAGACTTGGTATACTTTGTGACAATCCCCACAGACTTGTGCCTTTCTTTTGATTTTACAGGGGTCATAGGTTAAAAAACTGAATTAGGGTTTTTTGGCCTACTCTTTCTCTCTATTTTTGACCAGTCTAGAAGAGACTTTGTACAAAGATACCTTACCATATCTCCCCAGACTAAAGTGAATACATTTTGGGTTTTTGCCTTTCTTTTGATATTACAGGGTCAAACATAAATATATACATATACAAATTGAAATGTTTGTATTAGAGAGCTCTGAATCTAGAGACATTGTTTGCATATGTTGATGTTACAAGAGGTTGTTATTTTACTTCTCCTTTCCATGATGCTTCTGTGTATATATATTTAGTATTTTGATTAACACAGTGCATGAAATTGCATGTACTGTGTTGAAGAATGGGTCTTATTTACCCAAAAATTGCCCTTAATGTTTTTCATCATAGATAGTTATTTACACAAAAACTGACTCTCATGTGTATTATAAGGTCACTAGTTAGTATGCTTCAGTATATCTTTCTCACAAAGTTTATGCTATGTTAAGTGTTTATACCTCTGAAGTGTATATTTTTTAATGTATGTTCCCTTATCCAGTCTTGAATATCATTCTATCTTGAAATATCTGAGGATTCTATCATATAAAAGTGGGTGGTAGGGGGGAGACGTATTGCATTTGTTTGTGAATGTTGACCTTTTTAGTTTGTTATTTTGGGATAAATGTATACTATAAATATATATGTACCCATAAAAAGTACAGTCATCTTTTGATATCTCTATTCACTATTCATATTTCATAGTAAAAGTTAGCTATATAAAAACAAATAATTAATAATAATTCAGAATCATGCAAGTAAAATGGAATTTAACTATTCAGTCCTATCAAAAGGAACATTTAAAAAAACTCAAGTAATATTTAACTGTGAAAAATATTTTCTAGCAAAAAAATACAAAATAAATATCAACCTGGCAAATTTCCACACAAATATTTCTAACTTAGTAATAAAACAAAGGTGAAAGTTGTTTCTTCTTGAAATGAAATAACTGTTAATGATTACATTATAAAGGTTAATTATATAATGAAATATCAGATGTTTATGAATTCTGTTCCAAATTTTAAATGCTGAAGAATAACACAAGTTTTTAAAATTATTAAACAACTGTATACTACATGTAGCATTATAATATTGAACTGATAAGTCACATGCACACAAGGGCCATGATGTTGAGTTATTCATTACTTTTTTGCTATTGATATCCATTATTACAGCATTGCCAAAAACCTGTGAATTTCTTTAAGAAAGTTATATAATAACACATAACTAATTTCAGCATTTTTAACCTACCCATTATATTTTTTATATTAATCATTTACGAAACTAAATGAAGGTTACCCGAACAACTACAGTTGAAATGAAACAATATGTGCGTTGTTACCCAGTTGGTCTTATGAGCTGTAATACTGAGTGAAAAGTCATCTTATTTGCTGTGTGTTACAAAGAAGATGGCTTTTCACTCAATATTTTATAGTCAATATTTTGTTGTCCACTTACTGTAAGTCTGTATTAGGCCAGTAAAGAATTAAGTTATTTGAATTAATTTCAGTCTTACTGTGACATATCATGCACATTTTACTGGTAGATTAAAACATAGAGATATTTTAGACCAAAAAGTACCAATACAATGTGTATAACAAGGTCATTTTCCAATTTCAAGTACGATCATAACATGGATCATATGCTTGATGATTATAATCAAAATTGGATAATAAATAAAAGAACTACAAGAAAGCTATTAAATAAAACTTGTACAATATTTTTTGGATAATTTGAAAACATTTTTATTTTATCTGTTTACTTTGTTTAAGTACCATTTTAAGGAAGTTAGAAGTGGTGTAGTAAACTAATAGTTATTTTGTAATATAGGCTTATCAAAGAAGTTTTTACTAATATCTGTGAAATTTGTAAACATATTGTACTTTAATATTGACTTCTTAAATAGATGTGTAATCTTAGGAACTACATGCTGTAAAGGCATCACATTTTCTTATCTCTATTTTGCAAATATTTTCATTCAACTTCAGAAGTTAAAAATTTTTTACGTGTTATCTTTTTTGTGTTTGATACATGCTTGGTAATTAATGGGTTTGGTAATTATAGCTAAGTTATTTTATCATAACTTTTAATGTTGTGCATTATACATTATAATGATTCTGTTATGATCCATCAAGACCAAAATTATTTCAGTGTAACTTACTTAAATTTATGAAGAAAAAAAAACTTTTACCCTTTTTAATAATTATTCTTAAATACAGAAGAAATATATTTTTTGTTTACAACAGCTTTGAAAATTAAATGTTACTGTTGTCAAGGTTCTAGGAATGGAATCACAATATTAAAAGTAATTATGGGTTTAATTGTTTTGGGTGAAACTATGTCCAACTTTCCACAATTTTATGTCTTGTATACAGTGTCCAGTTATCGAAAAAATATCAATGGAACAGGTCATCATTAAGGCTGTGTAAAGAAACTTCATTATGTAATATCTAGCTACATTTAAGAACAATTTTATCACTGAACTTGCACATACAGTAGGTGTGAGTCAAAAAACATTGTGTGTGTGTTGTATGCACTCATTCGTACACACATACACAATACATATATTTATATCCATCTAGGTAATAATTAAACTTTTAATGCTGTACGTAGTTTGAAGATAGTTTATTTGCTTAATATGATTCAAAATCAAGACTAGTATACTTTCAAGTTATGTATTTTCATAAAAAAAACAACGTGAAAATAAGTTAGAATTGTTTTCCACTCTCCAATAAGTTAACTTATTGTTTCGTTGTATATTGTATTTTATAGGTGTGCGTTTAAGAAATCGGACATTTTTGAAATAATGCAACTGTAAATACAGTTTGTGTTTGTTCTACAAGTGCAGTGCTTTCGACCACGTGGCAGAAACGCTTTGGAAAGTGGCGCGTTGTTGTAAAAAAAAAATAAATAAAATCTAGAGGTGGTGTCGTTGATTGGTTGTATTCTTGTAGGCACGTCAAACTGGAGCCAATTACATTAGACGTTATCACAGGGTGTGCAGCCCTCGTATAAAAAGACGCGATATGCCAGTGCAGACAGGAGTGTCATGTCGTTTAGTCTGTTAAGCACCAGGAATGATTAGGGGAATACTCGAATTTTATTAATTATAAAAAAATCGAATTAGCAGTTGTACCGAAAATGAAACATATTTAGTACAACAGTCGTCTGATTGTTTCCTTTGTATAATGTGTAGTTTCCTCTTTTTTTTTCTTCTTTTTTTTACCGAGTATTTTGTATAATTAATTTTGTTTATATTTCTTGGTAGTGTAAATGGTAATTTTTATTAATGAAACTTTTAATGCTGACTAGTATACTTTCAAGTTGTGTATTTTTATAAAAACAACGTGAAATTAAGTTAGAATTGTTTCCCTCTTCAAAAAGTTAATAACCTATTGTTTCATTGTCTATTGTCAGTGTGCGTTTAAGAAATCGGGCATTTTTGAAATAAAGATATAGTTATATCAAGAAACTGAAGAAGGGGGATACGGTTGACATTTTTAGTAGCGGTAAAATGTTAATATTTAAGTGAAGGATCAGCAGTAATAGTTTCAACCTTAAACAGTACTGTATGTAATGAGTTTCTTATGCCAGCCTAGACTGCACTTGTGCTTATAGCCTACAGGAAGGCCTTGCAAAGAAAATCTTGTTGCTTACGTCGCATTTTGAGATGAGTAGAATAATCAGATGTTCAGGTGAGAGTCGTCACGGTTGCTATAGCAACGCACGACTTTGACGACATCATAATGATGTATTCTCTTGTCCAAGTACCACGACCTATCTATGTAAAGGTTCATGTCTTTGTCACGTGAGCAGAGGCTCCATGAACATTTTTCTTCTGGCGCAGTGTTCGCATGGCACGTGGAGTTTTAGAATCGACGCCTTGAAATAACTACGGTAGAAGCGTTGCGGCTGTATTGTTTGTCGTATTGGTGGACTAGTTTAAACCGTATTACGATACTCCCTACCGTAGAGTTTACGGTGTGAAGAGTCGAGAGTAGGTTGGTGTTTTTGTCACATATTTACCTTCTTACTGCAGTTCCATATTTGTTGTTAACAATTCGTGAAAACATAGAGAAATAATTTAAAACAAGCGTGACCAATAGGGCTGAAAATCGTTGAATTTTTTCAGAATGTGAAACGATATGTTGTGGCTTAGTTGATTCGTTAGTTCTGTGTGAATTAGAAGCCATATGGCAAACACTGAAAAGGTTAGTGTGAGTAGACTAAAAGAGAACGCTTCCGGTCCATCAATACCACCACCACCCCCTTTTCTCTCTCTCTCTCTCTGTGTACTCACTAAACATGCTTGCGCCGTTGTTGATTTGGGCCTTCCAGACTCCCTAGGTGTTTAGGTTCAGGCGAAAAGCTAGTTTTGTGGAACCTAACATCTACTGTGAAACTATATATGTAAGAATTAGTTGTCACGTATGTTCAACCCCCAATCGAGGTATGCCTTTCGATTTTTTTGTGTCTACGTAGTCAATGCATGGTTTTGCGTTAAAGGCACTGTTACTAGCCAGAAGGTCGTGTTCGCGTAGAAAATTAACGACGATACATGTTTATCTTCTAGCCATGGTACAGTGTAGCCTATAAGTATATTTGATATTATAACAAATTAATTCATAAACGTTGTAGTTAAACGTTCAGGCATTTTTTGTTGTTGATGGTGATGAATTATGTTAACCTTTCTCTTTGGACTTGGCTCGTAAGTCTTAAGAAACCTCTACTCTAGTACTAGCCAAATTATCTAATATACCAGGGCTAGCAAGTCATACAACATTTTTTAAATTTATTGGACAAAATTAATTTTTTTAACGAACCAAAAAGGTTTTTTTTTATGTTTGTGTATAGATGTATTTAACGGTCCAATTTGTACGTTTTTTTTAACGTCGTGGGCTTTTTATTCACGGCCTAAATCACTGGTTCCTAAGGTGAAAATGTGTTACCTTATAGATTTTCATAAATCAAGCAGTGATGTAATGACTGTTTTTTGTCGTTCGGTAAATAACTTTATTGCTTGTTTTTTTTTATCGTTAAAGAAACCACATTACTTGAATTAAGATTGTTTAAATATCTTCTTTTTTTTAATATTCTAATTAAATTGATTGTTGTTAAAAAATCCAGGCACGTGGACAGCCTTTTTTGTACTATATGTATATGTCCATTAAATTGTATGAGAGTAGATACACACACAAATTATCATGTTAAGATGTACTGTGTATATGAATTTATATATACTATTATATGTAGATGTTTAAATTAACAGTGCTTTCTAAAAATCGGAGCAACTGTACATGGGTGCAAAAAATATTTGACGGAAATTCTGGCCGAGATGCATTGTTTGTTATATATACACAGTAATGTATTCGGATTACTCATCTACCTGGCTCAAAGCCAGGTCCAATAAGTCCAACTGAAGTTGACGCTATTTGTATTCGATATAATCACATGTTACAGGACATTAAAATCGTGATCGAGAATATCGTATTTTTTGTCCGTCATCTGAACAGCAGTATTTAAAATACCATTTCTAAAATAGTAAACTGAAAAGAATGTAGTCACATTTGTTGTTATGCAGTGATTTTGGGTCACGTCGGCCATCTTGGGCACGACGACTGTAACTATCTATTCCGTAACATGTTGATATCATTAAGCAGATTAGTTTTATCTTCTAAAAAAATCATTAGTTAAAAAATTAATAAAGTAAACGTTTGTGAACAAGCATCGATTTTCTCAAACTTACACTATCAAATTCGGTGAAAAACAAAATCCAGTGAATTCGTCGTTTGTTTGTTTTTCTTAAAGTATAGTTTTGAATTTGCTCATTTCGAAGTCTTTGTGAATTTTAGCCGCCATAAAGTCAACCATAAGGAGCTTATAGCTGGTTAATTAATATATTTATTCAATGTGATTACAGCTGTGATGAATAAGAGATGAGCAATTGAAAACCGAGCTAGTGACGTTTTTTAAAATTTTGAAACAATACACTGACGTATTTCTGTGAATTTTCACATCATATTTACCAGAATCACCGACTTTACTACTATCATTAATATCTGCTAAAAGAGTTGTTGATTAAGTTTCCAGCAAAATAACCGTTCATGGAAACAAAGTTGTACTCTCCAAGGAAACTTTTTGTATTTTTGTGTTTGGTTGTTTAACAACAGCTGAAAAATAATATTTTTCATGACGTTGAACCGTGGCGTATAAAAAGTTTGCGAGAGTGCTTTTGGAAGGTAGAAGCAGAAAGCTTTCACATGTACATCACGTTTAAATAAATATAGGTCTTATGAAATTTGAAATATCATATGAAGATTTTATTATATCGAAATTGAGCGAGATACGCTGTATCATGTAAATTTCATCTTCTGGGGATGGGCGTTATTTTAGTAATTCTTGATAACTTAGTACAGTACACAGTTTAAAGTTGTCTGTGGTAAGAATATGCTGCTAACGGGAAATTACATATAGAGAGAAAAATCAGATTTAGAAGCATATTCTTATATTGAAGAACGTTTCGGGTTTGCTGTTATCCTCCTTTTTCAATAAAAGTTGTAGTATTCATGATAACTCGAACTAATACAAATAATTTTGTAAATTACTTAGAATTGTTGAGGTTTCTGGAAAATATTTGCGAGTAAAGTATTGAGATCTTAATACCATACAGTTCTTATTATTGCTTTTTTTTTTTAACCAGGACTGCCTCTGCTGTGCCTACTGCAAAGATCGTACGCAGAATTTTAACGTTAAAATCTCAAGCTTACCGCTAAGCCTCTGGTATGAGGAAATCGTTTACAAAGAGAGATCATAACCCTGAAAGTGAAAATAAGATAACGTGGTAATACGAGGTTCAGTTTGACTAGAAAATCCGTAAAAATGACCAACATTCTCGATAGGTAAGAAAGTGAAATTTAAAGACGGACTGAATATTAAGAACGGATTTTTATACCCATTTGATCCTGAAACTAGAATTCAGTAGAGAGTACGTAAGTGTCGGAATGTACATTTGTATAGCACTTCACAACACTTTGAAAAATAGCTAGAGCAATGGAATTCCGTTAGTTGTGTTTGGTGAACACTTATGGACAAGTTCTCGTGTTAATATAAAATTAGAAATGTGATCGGTTTAGTTGGTGATATTCAGTGTAATCTGGAAACTGAAAAGTTTGGAGAATTGCTGCAACTGTATGAATAATACGATGACCGTTTAGTTGGTGATATTCAGTGTAATCTGGAAACTGAAAAGTTTGGAGAATTGCTGCAACTGTATGAATAATACGATGACCGTTTAGTTGGTGATATTCAGTGTAATCTGGAAAC
>NW_013666983.1:23421-33065 GCF_000517525.1 Limulus polyphemus
CAGTGTCAAACGTTTCTCGGTAGCACATGGAAGAAAAGTGAAGTAAGAGTTGTAGCCTGTTGGCTCAAAACTACTTCAAATTTAATATATATTTATAATCATCAATTTACAATTGTCAAAAATATTACCATTAGATTTCTCTTCTTCTTATGGTTTAAGCATTTTGTAGCTTTCGTGCAAGTATCATTTATGGGCTAGTCGTGGCCTACTGATCAGCGTGGTGGACTGTGGGTCCCAGGAAAATCCTTAGTTTGGGGCTGTAGGTGCATTTATAAAAGTGGCTGTCAAATATCTTTAGACGATTAGAGTAGCCCAAGAGTGTGGGTTGGATGCTGTTGACTAGCTATTTCACTTATGGTCTGTCAGTTCAAAATTAAGGGATGTAGCTTGTGTAGCTTTGCGCGAATATCCGAAACAGGTCGAGCCAGTTATACTAAAATGTAAGCTCGGGACATGAATTTTTTTTTCCAATATCAATCAATGTAAGACAATCAGCGATACTCGTTGATATATTAATATTTATATATCAATTTTTTATCAACAAAATCTTGTTGACTTGTATTATTTTTGTTTAGTTTAGTCAGTGTTATAAAAGACGTATCTACAAGTTAGCTTAGAAAGAGTGGAGTGTTTTTTGTTGTTTTTTTTTCACATCAATAAACTAAATATACTTCATAAACACCTTTGGAAGACGGAACAAAAACTTTACAGGTGTATCCGCTTAGAAGGTCAACCGGTTAACAACAACGATTATGTAGAGGCCATAAAGAATATGGGTGTTCACAGGCGACCAGAAGCGAAGTCATTAACTAAGTAAATAACTTCATACGAAGTAAATGTTAAATCACAATATAGAAATGTAATAAGTTTAATATTTTTCAGCGTGTTTCGAGGCCTGTGACGTGTGTGTTGGGGAACCCTTTGACAAGATATTACATATTTCGTACTGTTTCAAGTAAAGAACTTGTCGGTAAGCATGTATCTGTATGTATTGCCGTCGTTAAGAATGAAAAAAAAGTATGTTTAGAAAACCTGGTTAGATATGAGAAGCGTAGAGGCGCAGGAAATGGATATACATGACATAAAACACAAAACGATACAAGTGACGACTCCACACATGCGTGTGTATTTTTGCAGGTGGTTTAGCATAATACATTCTCCTGTTTTCCTAGCAGGGTTGAAAAAATCATGCGTTTTATTTCTTGTCGTCCTAACGCTAAGCAGTTTACCTCCAAATATATTACAGAAATTTTGGTAACTTTTCTTTCTAATGTGAGGTTTAATGCAAATCTAAGGGCTAGTAGTCTTAGTGATTGCAGGTGAAATTTTGTGGATAGATCAAATAATAGATTATTTTTAAAATAAAGTTTTATAAAAAAGTTCGATAAAGTGTGGAGTAGTTTGGTATAATAAATGAATTCCTCTCAAAAATCGGATGATCAGGTATACATGGGAGAAGTGAAACGGTTAGAGATTGCCTGTGTAAACCAGTCGTAAGTCAATTTTGAAATATGTCAACCAAAAGATAATACCTCCTATTTTCATTTTGGTAATGTCCTGCATCAGATATTCTTTGAAGTAAAGACACACCATACGTAGCTGCAGGCACACTCGATTATGTAGGACAGATGTCAAGGGCACTGTCAAAACGTTCATCCAAAGTTAAATGAGGTGCATAAGTTTATAAAGTGGTAAATCGCCTCTTAATCATTTGTCAAGATTTTCGATTATTTTTAAATATGTGATTATATTATTTCTCTTGTAAGTGCCAAAAATACATTTAAATATTTTGTGTGTGTTTATGTTAGTAATTGGTTTATAACAAGGGTGAGAATTGGTCTCTATTTTTATTGTCAAAGTGACCATGCAGTCAGCTTGTTCAAATTTAGTAAGAAAAATGTTGGAAGGGTTCAGAGCTGAAGCCGCAAACAAATTAATAGTACTGGTAAGCTGGACCCAAGATTACCTTGACCGCTTTGATGCTTGCAGTTTCCATCATTATACATCTTGTAAGGAATTCCGATTTGAGATCTTCCAGTGGAAGACCATTTGCACTTAATGTGAGACTCCTTTTAACTGGCTGGTTAACGGACTGCCGACTAATCGTATAACGTGTTTTGAAGCGAAGGTATTCGAACACCTCAGAAATGCACAAACTCTTTTTAAGTGCAAGGGTTGAAGATTAGATATGATCAGCACAGAGCTGGGCTTTAAATTTCTCACCATCTGCTTTAATGTTGTGCATTTTTCTCACGCACATTTCTTTATAATTACAGAGAATATATATTTTTCTTCCAATAGAAATTGATTTTACGCGTAAAATTATTTAAATGGAGTCTAAATTGTGCAAAGATAAACATGATCCGATGTAAATAGTGGATGGGAGGCAGGTATACGACAAAATTTGTCAATCCCATAAACTATACACCAGAGGGCGAAACAAGATCCTCGAACCTCTGTACTTTATGCAGGGGACCTTGAGCAAATGATGTATTTTAAAGGGAACAGTGAGGATTTGCCAGATCTTTCTCGAAACTGATTTCATCAGACGTCTGAAATTTTAAGATACCCATAGTTTTGAGAAAAACAAGAGATAATTTAAACTGTCTTGTCAGTTCACGGTCTTTTTTTTTTCCCATTATTATTATTATTATTATTATTATTCACCTGACTAAAAAAATGTGTAGCTTTAAAGATTAAGCTTTTTGTTGTAAAAGATAGAAAAAGGACGAAAGGGATCAAAGAATTGCTGTCAGCATGAGTACTCGAATTTTTTACTTTGAACAGTGAGATTTTACTATACAGCTGAAAATGAAGCGATGTTTGAGTAGACTGAGCTGGCTCAAACAGTCAATTTCCTTTTTAAAATTTTATCTTGAATAAATATCACGCAAACCCGCAGCTTTACAACAAGTGGATTGTAATTAGAGAATACGCATAGCTAGACCAACAACACCTGGTTCTATTTAATGGAACTACAGAACGTATATGACTTGTGAATTGACTGGTTTGTATTCTTAACAATGGCTTAAAACATTTTGTTTTACTCGCTAGCAGTTTATTCGACAATATTTACTGTATATGTAATCCTATATGTATATGTATATATTAACCATTGAGGATTCGAGAGTGTTTCCTTGGGATTAGCGTACGAATCCTGAACATATTAATAATCCAATAGTATTTGAGATTATCTTAAGAACGATATGGTGTTGTTAGAATTTATTTTATGAAGAGAAACTGATTACATTTGTGTATAAGTACATAATGAGTATTCAGGCCTGGCATGGTCTGGTGGTTATGACGCTCGACTCGCAATCTACGGATCGCAGGTTTGAATCCCCGTCACCAAACGTGTTCGTCCTTTAGGGTTGCTGTCATGGCCAGCCACCCGAGTGTAAAAATTCTATCTAATATAAAATACCCGAGTGGTCGACCCCAAATCTTGATGGGATTAAGATCGAATGAAGAAGACATTGTGTTAGTTTTTGTATAAAATCAAGTTTTTCACTTGTACGTAAACTTATTTATCTAATTTGTATAAATATATTTATGCTGTCTTGAGTTGTAATATAGGACACTTCGTATATTAAATATATGACCATTTGTTGTCTTGCATTGTGATAAACTAAATAGTCTTACTTCAGCTGAAGCACACTTACCAGCGATGTACGTTGTTCAAGATGGAGCTTGACCCTGTTTTAAAAAGTATTAACAAAATCAGAATAGGCTTAACTGTGTAGATTCGAGACGAATTATTGTTAAGCTTTCTTTCCATATCTATAAAATACAATTTCGGTTTCATTTGAAAGATATCCTTGAAGTGAATGGGTTTTGAACAGCTGTTATCCTTATCGTCTTTGAAGGGAGTGCACAGAAAAGAAACAGGTAGAAATGTGACATAGAATGTTTTCCCTAAAACGTTATAAAGGATATACGTAGAACCTGATGCTAAAGGTAAAAATTTGTTGATATTGTTCGATGAGGACAAATAAGTCGTTAAATGTCACTCGATTTACATTTGAAATGAAATATCTTTTGTCATGGGGGTTAAAAGAAATTAAAGTACAGCAAATAGTGCAAAAAAAAATATCTGATTTAGTATCAAAAGACAAGCACAGAAAAGATGTTTGTTTGAAATTTCGCACAAAGCTACACGAGGGCTATCTACGCTAGCCTCCCTTAATATAGCAGTGAAAGACTAGAGGGAAAACAGCTAGTCATCACCACCTATCACACCAACTCTTGGGCTACTTTTTTACCAACGAATAGTGCGATTGATCGTAACATTATAACGCCCCCACGGCTGTAAGGGCGAGCATGTTTCGTGGGATGGGGATTCAAACCCGCGACCTTCAGATTACTAGTCAAGCGCCCTAACCACCTGGCCATGACGGGCCGACAGAAAAGAACATAGATAGTTATACGCATGCTCCACTTTGTAATGTTCAAGGTGTTAATTTTGACTCATGTTGTGTTTGTGGGTTGGGGAATGTTATCAGACGCACCTTCCTTTAGTTAACTGAAAAAAATGTATGGTTGACTAAATAACTAGTGGTTGAAGAAATTTTGATAAACTATAACCAAAACTGATTTAGCTTTGAATGACTTACATACGTATCCAGTATTATGTAATCGCATTGTTAACTTTATTTACAAGCTGGTTTAACATTGTTTGTTACAGCGTTTCCAGTTATGGTTAGATACTTCTATCATAAATTGTATAATTATCTAAGACTATCAGCCTGAACAGTAACCCACTAACAGGGGTTGGGCAGTAGACGCTGTTTTGGGTTGCTCTTTCGAAGGGTCACCATGTGTTGTATATTCTCTCTGTACTGCAGGTAAAGGAAGGACCAGCGGCTCACTTTAATTTTCAAGGATTAAGAAAGCGATATGTGGGCACTTTGAATGCAGGTCTTGGACACTAAAAAAGGTGAGCTGTTAACCAATCTATTAATTTTTTTTTCACAAAGTACAGAACGAAATAGAAGTTTGTTTGTTTTTACTTTATTTATTTCTGGTAGTTATTTTGATTTAAAAATAATTATTTCCGAAGAAATAATTACTAATCAGGGGTGCTCGAAGACTAAGCAATCCTTCTTCACCCCGCGCGTGGATTGAGTATGAGCTTAAATTGAAAAACAGGAAATTAATTCAAACAAGCTGTGTAAACTTAAAAAAGGTAGACATGATGATGACTTAATCTTACAAGATGAATGGCTGTAATGTCAACTGTCACCAGATGGAACAGATTTCAATTAAACCACAGACTTACGTGACCTGGGTTATTACCGTTTTTAATGTATAGGGCAGGGTCTGTAAATGTACCAAAATCAACAATGCACGAACCCCCATAACCTTCCCAACTTATTTTTTTGTGTATTTACTGTTCAAGTAATCCAAAAACATTTTGTGCATGTTCTCTTGACACCTATATTGTTTTCAAACAGCAATAATGTGTACAAAATGCTTTGGAGTACTTAAATATTATACATGAAAACACAAGATTTACAGTAGAACAATTATTTTTACATAATAGTAGTGATACCAATAAATATAATGTTATTGTATGAATTTCATTATTTTATTTTGTTTGCAAGTATGCTACATTATATATAAAATACAATTCATCTCCACCCGGCTTTAGGGGTGAGGGGGGGGGTGATTATGGATATGAGCAAGTTACAGCTAAATAAATGTTTGTTTGTTTTTCGCCAAGGAACAATGATGTATTAATAGTAATATTTTTTGTGTAAAATTGGAGACACTGGTGCCGATTACCGTTAGGTAACTATTTGGCAAGGCTCGTCGTTTATTCGAATTTAGAATATCTCTCCCCCCCCCCTCCTTTATGAAAGTAATAACCATGGGCAAAATATTTCAGCTCAGATTATGCTCATGCTCTTCCCGATTCTGCATCCCTGTAACAAAAGTAAAACCGTATTTGTCAAAACGTGTAACTAAGCAACAGTGATCCAGGTGATTACTCTTAACTATTAACTACTGTCCGCCTCAGGTACAGTATTGCTGACATTTTATTTTCGTCTTCTACATGTAAAGAAATCACATGGAACCTACATTTTTTTTACATACTTTAGTTTTTGTTTTGTTTTGTTTTTTCTCAGTTATTCGGACAATGTTCTACTCGAAAGGACGAATGGACAGATACTGTGTACATACAATTGCCATGTTTGTATTAAATGAGTATTTATCGTAGAATCCGAGTTGCAAAGTAAAGCTTTTAAGTTCGTAGGTATAAAAAAAAACCTAAACAGAGCATTTGTTTATCGTGTTCGAAAATATCAGTAAGTTGTTTGCTTTTAATTCAAACAACATCCGCTTTAAGAGTGAACTATGTAGTTAAACGAACCTTCGAGTACCTGGAATATAATTTCAAGCAGTGAATTCAACGAACTTTATTTTTTTCTGTGTTAATATAAATGTTCTTTGCTAATAAATTACGCCCCAGCTTCAGGGATGAATTGAAATTATATTTTATCTACTTTCGATATTTGGATTATTGAAATTTGTATTTGGTTGAAGGAAGCGCACGCCAACTTTTTTGTTATTTTGAATTGTGTGGTTTTCTAATATGGATGCTCAAACCCCCCCCTGATAAATGGATAAAAGTTTCAAAGTATACAGTGAGAAATATTTATACAAATAAGAATTAATTTACGGATTTCTTTTGCTTTGTCTTCTGTTTGTTTCACATACAATCTGGCAATTTTTTTTTTTTTTAACGAAGCAAGTTAGGAAAAAATTATTTTATGCATACCAATGTCCATAAGCGGACTGGCCATGAAGGTCATTGTAAGATTTTTCTGTGGGCTAATCAAAAAATGCAAAAAAATCAAGCTTTTTGATGCAGCTCAGTAGTCAAAAGTTTATAAACACTTTCCGTGTCGACCTTAGTGCAGTGTGTACTGGTCATTAAGTGACTTCTCGGTTGTCAAAACAGAAGTCCGGCCATGTTAATGTATACGTGATGGTTAACATAAACAATACTGTTGTCTGGCCTTTCGTCGGAGTCTTACTTATAGACCTAATAATACGGATTCAGTGTAAATAAAACATGGCTTAAGTATTAATAGAATCCTTATTATTGTCTTGAGGAATTGGTTATTTATTTTGAACTGCTGAATGATATTGTTCATTTGTTTTTATTAATGTAGTATTTGTGTTATGCATTACCAACTTTTTGTTTTTATGAAGTTTAATTTTGTTGTACATACCACATATGTTTTAATTGTTTTGATATGATTTCCCTGTTTTATTATGTTTGGTAGGTATTTACATTGGTGTGAGGTCGTAGTACTAGGTAAATTAAAATGATGAGTAATCATCCCATTTGTTCAATGTTTAAAGCTTATGGTCGGTAGTGTTATGTTACTTTCGTTTATTTTTCCAATAAGCAAAACACATTATTAACCCGTTTTCTTGTTTGTGTACAACAAAGACTTGTCTAAATTACAAACAAACAAAAAATTTTGTTTTACCCCTAAAGTATAAAATACCACATCTCGAGGTTCTCTTCAAATAATCCAAATTTTAATTTATATATTTCTGAAATCAGCGTGAAAAACTACATTTGAAAATATATATTATTTTCTATTTGAACGCGTTCCTTGAAACAGAAAAGATTCTGAAATCAATTACCCATCGTATTGTCTTCTGTAGAGACGGAATGTGCAAAGTAAATACAATTTTTAAGGCCTTGCGAAATATTACATTTTTTCTTAG
The DNA here is from genome assembly GCF_000517525.1 of Limulus polyphemus. Lineage (NCBI taxonomy): Eukaryota > Metazoa > Arthropoda > Merostomata > Xiphosura > Limulidae > Limulus > Limulus polyphemus. The sequence goes on from NW_013666983.1 coordinate 31,168, forward strand.
GCTCTGTACAAGCCACAGTGAGTTCTAAACAACGTTTATCATAGTTATTCTATAATTGATAGTGTAGTGCTAATTATTTCTGTTGTGAATAGATTTTTTGGACGATATAGATATATCGAAATTGAAGTGATCTAAACTGTTTTGTTGGCCTACTTTTTAGTTACATACCAGTTTCATTAAACCTTTAATTGGTTAAGTTGTTACATCATATATGTATTTATGTATATTTATTCTCATGACCCCAAAACTATCTGTAGCCAGGGTGCTCTGACAAGATGTACACAAAGACTTTGCCTTGTTATATGGTTGTGTTTATTATACATTCACTGTGTGTCATTACGTTATCCTGTATGCATGTGTATCCATGTTTTAGTGAGCTCTCTGAATGAAATCATTCTCCATCTTAACTATTGCGTTAGTCTTAGTTACTAAAAGATTTTACATATTGTGTCAAAAGGAATAAACTTTGTACTAGAATGGTTATAGCCCGATATTAAGAAAGGGTCAATTTCAAATGAAGGCGTAATGTTCATTGAGGTTGCTATATTACATAAACAGCAGTATGTGTATGTGTTAGGAACATAAGCCTAAAACATTTTGAGGTACATTTGTAATAATTCCAGAGACCTGTATTATTGTTACTCATAATTAAAGCTTTCTAATCTTTTGAAAATTGTCAAAATTACCACAATAATAATAATCGGAATATCTCCACTAAAATTGACAGCCATAACTTAGTCTATGCCTGATTTTTGGTGTAAACCAAGTGTTTTGAATGTAGCTTAGAAATGGATATTTGATTATCAGGTAAATATTTTCTTAAGAATTGCAATTACCGTATTATGAAAGCCTGATTTACGTCAGTTGTTACTGGTAGTCTAGTCTCTTGACTAATACTTCATAGTTCTGTTCTGCAGATGCTCATACATGCATACAATCTGTACGTTGGTGTTATATATATCAGACCACACGTTTGTATAATTTAATCTACTGATCATCTAGTACTGTAGATTCATCTTTCTTCGTCTTCATGAAAGTAGACGTACGTTGTTCATCTGTAGATAGCAAAATATATATTTTTGTGGAACCTCATTGCGGTAACGGGACGCGAACCACGGAACTTCGGATTTACAGTTCTTCGTGATAACCACTGGGCCTTGCTAGGCCCCTCTAGATTTAGATAATTTTATCTGCGAAGTAAAATCGAAAACGACTGGGAATATTTGTAGGTTTCTTTGTGTTTTATACATAAAGTTCGAGTTTTCTACTACTGATGTTTCTTCTGTAAGTCAACCCCAGTTTTAATAAAATGTCTCTTGGTGACAGCGAGGAGTTTGTGTTATTCTTATTTAAGCAGACATTTCCAATAACAAAAACCAACTTCTCGCTACCACCAAGAACGGTTTTATTAAAACATTTATCATTGTGGTTTTAGGTTCAGCAGATATGTTATCGAGTATTCACAAAACGCACATTCCACAAATGTTACGCAGAGAATAGATCGAACACGGACAACAAAGAAAACAAAATTGTATTCACAGCCGTTTCGAATCAATACTTAAACTGGCCGGCCTCTGTCTACTGGGATGGGGTCATCCGCACAGGGTAAGAACAAAGAAAATTATAATAAACCGCCCAAATTTAGACAAAAAGTGCGGCTTGCAGAATCCAACCACTGCATACATTACAGACTGTTCAACATAATATTTACTTGGGAAAAAATCCCTTAACTCCTATCAGTTTGTACAGTTATCTTCGCCACCCCACCACAGGAGAGGGTCATAGAGCCAAAGTGATATTAGTTTTGAACCGTTGACTAAAGATGCATTCTAAACTAGTTTGTTTGTTTGTTTGTTTTGAATTTCGCGCAAAGCTACACGAGGGCTATCTGCGCTAGC
>NW_013666983.1:33338-35532 GCF_000517525.1 Limulus polyphemus
AACGAATAGTGGGATTGACCGTCACATTATAACGCCCCCACGGCTGAAAGGGCGAGCATGTTTGGTGTGACGGGGATTCGAACCCGCGACCCGCAGATTGCGAGTCGAGTACCCTAACCACCTGGCCATGCCGGGCCCCTAAACTAGTTGTGGGAGAGTAAAATTCATGAGTATGTCAAGTATTACATCATCACGAAAGGTTTCAAAAATTTGGATGTTTGTGGTTAAAATTAATATGCATTTCAAGCATTCATTCGTTATTTATTTTAGATTTAGATATTTCTTACAGATCATATTGCCGGCGTAAACTAACATATTAGGGAAAATATTTCCTTAATGTCCGCCCTCAAAATCGATACAGTACTGATGACGTTCATTTCTGATAAACTCTGCACGTTCTTAGGCGCTCAGTGCTATTATCTAAAAAAACCTGCAAAGAAACAAGAAAAGCAGTGTTAACTCGAACTTTATCTTTGTTTCAATGGCAACTGAATTTTAAGACATAATTTATTGAAAATAAAAGGTTAAGGTATTGGAAAACGGCAACTTTTCAGTTCAACTTTTCGTAAAATTGCAGAAAAATTTAAGTTTGAAAACTTGGTAATCGTTCGCGATGCGTCATAGTATTAATGTCATTTATGTAGATGAAACTCATGATGGACTTGTGCGTCTATTCAAATTGTATAACAATAATAGCAGAGTATCTGGCGTTGCTTGGGTGAAAATAGCTTCAAATATCCTGAGTGGTTTTGGTTAAATCAACATTATGAATCGTGATTTTTTTGCAAAAAAAATCAAAATTATTTCTTTACCTAACTAAATATTTTGATTAAAATCAATAAAAATAACAATTTGCTAAAGCTATTTTAATCTAAACAAAACCAGGTACATTGCTCCTGCTTCTTGCATGTGCTTTGCATGACACAAGTTTCCAAAACAAAATTACCTACATTTTGAGTCCTGATTTCTGTTATGCGGTCATTTGCAACATATTCTGACTTTATTATCATTCCATTTAATGAAGAATTGATTTATTCTCTTCTCGTTACAAAGCAGCGTAAATGAAAATTTTCCGATTCCAAACGTTTTTGTAAAGTCATCGTATAGCTGATTCTTGCGAATACACGTAAGCAAAGCAAAAAATATGGCTGAAGCAAGCCTATTTAGTTGAGGGAGTGTGGGCGCATGTTCGAGAGAAAGCAGTAGCTTTTTTTCTGTAGTAGAGAGTGTAAGCATGTATGTGTAGAAGAAAGAGAAAAGGGGAGAAAGAGCACAAATGAAGGCTCCACGAAGTTTTTAACTCATTTTAACACATAATTGATCATAGATATAATGATGAGGAGAAGTCCTCACACAGAGAAGAAACGTAAATAATAGTCCTCTTGATCATGCATTGTCAAAAAAAATCCTGCTTTTTCAATTTGAGACCAGTTGGTTGTCCCATTTGCTAAAAATTGCTGTATTGCTCACTTTGGCCTCAAAACGGCCTCTGAGGCCGCGGTCACATAGACCATGCTACTTCCCGCACAAAGTTGTATCCATATCCCGAGTTTGGAGTTTGTAACTTTAAAGATGTGGATGTGCATAAGGAACAGACCCACAGCGAGAGAGCAAGACATTCGCGCTTATATATATATATATATATATGTATTAGGTCGTCAAGAAATTAATGTCGCGTTTGGAACACTTTCATTAATTACACGCCAACAAAACGTACATAACGTGTAATAGTTAAACGAACTGCCTAAACGTGAAGTTTGTGTAGTCTACATAATGTGTAAAGTTTAGTATACTGTAATCCCTTATAGTGATGGCACACAACGAGACATACATTCGGCATGTAATGCTGTTTGAATACAAAAAGAGAAACAACGCCTCTGTAGCCCAAAATAATATCAAAGAAGTTTATGGAAATGTTTTGAACGTTCGTAAGTGTCAACGAAGGTTCAGCAAATTTTGTTCAGGTGACTTTAGCCTTAAAAACTGTGATGGCAAGAGCCGACATGTTGGAGCTACTATTGATGCTCTGAAGACGCTTGTTGAATCTAACCCAAGGCAACACACTCGTGAAATGGCCCTAAAATTGCATGTCTCTCGTGAAACAATACGTAAACATCTAAAGAATATGGTAAAACTCTTTAAAGAAGGTGTTTGGGTGCCTTACGAACTCTCCGATGATCATCGTTTCCAACAT
>NW_013666983.1:36391-42046 GCF_000517525.1 Limulus polyphemus
TGACGCAACACAAGATTATGGAGTTGGGTTGGGAAGTTCTCCCCCACCCATAATATTCTACAGATATGGCACCATCAGATTATCTTTTTCGTTCGCTGCAACACCATCTTAATGGGAAAACGTATGTAAATGTGGAAGGTGTTAAAGAGGACATCGACATCTTTTTTGCTTCAGAGCCAAGTGATTTCTTTTATCGTGGCATTAACAACCTGATTGTAAGATGGAAAAGCGTTATCGATAAGAATGGAGACTATTTCATTTAATAATTATTTTGTTTTGGTATATAAGTTGTTCGGTTTTTTGCATCTAAAAAAGGCGACATTAATTTTTTGACGACCTAGTATATATATACGTAGAACCCCTATAAAGGGTGTGATGGAATGGGTAACTTTACGTTGCGTCGTGTTATCGTTAAGGTAATTGAAAAAGTGAAATATAATTATAAGTCTAGTCCCATGATCTTTTGAAACATGTAATTGTTTGGGTACTGTCACAATATGACTCGTGGTAAGATACCATACACAAATTGACTTATTATAAGTGTGTGTGTCCTATATACAGATATTTCGACAGTTATTGAATGTGTTGTGGTGGATGAAAATTTATTACAAAACAATTCTCAAAATACTTGTTAAACAAATTCAAGCTTGTTAAACGTTTCAATAATTTTGGATCACTATTATGGAGGTTTTGTGGTTATGTTTGGTCTCTTTGAGTTTGAATAGTTAGGCAATCCCCATAGGAATAGATATTTGGATATTTAAAGTCATGTTGAAATTGAAAAGCTCAAAGTATAGAAATGGCTATTCTTTAAGACTCACTAAAGTAATTCTATAGGAAACATTTATAATTTTGTGTGTATAGTCATGGGCGTCCACAGACATTTTTCCAGGGAGGAGCAAAGTAGTGTGAAATTGTGAAGTGGATAAAAAATTAATATACATATGCCGATTGAATAAAGAAATAATTATATATTTCTCATTTTCCATGGGTCAAGTGGCCCCTCTTGCATCTGCGGGGACGCCCATGTGTATATCAAATAGGGGACAAAGTAGAAAAAGATCAGCCAGAACTGAAACACGCTAGAAAATATGGCGGATTTACTCGACAGCACGGATATAGCAATGTATCAAGTGTAACTACCTAATTTTCACTGATAAAACATTTAGCTTTTCTGATCAACCGCGTGAGAATGTGGAACCCACGCGCAGAAAAACAGCCTCAACGGAAATGCTAAGATATATGTATATATTCATCATATTGTACCAAACAGGAAAGACAACAACAAAAACAGAGTAGTGAAAGTAAATTATAGGTTAAAACATATGAAACCATTAAAAATCGTTCATGACTAGCCCAAGTATTTTCAATACGCGATATTTACGAAAGTGAATAAAAACGCTCAAGTTCACATTGACTTCATGTGGTCGCTGTAATCTAAGTAAGCAAGTGTGAAATGAGGTCAGTTTTTGCTATATTACTGGCACTAATAAACACGCTATACTTGACATTTTCTGAAAAATACAGTTATCGTTCAGTCTACTATCTATCTGACTCTCTCTCCTTCGGTAGAAAATGTAACAAATATTGTAATAGAAGACTGATTTTCGTTGCATAATTATGAAGTAGGATACCTGTGTTGTCTTCACAACCACCCTCAGTATTTAATCTTGTTGGTCTCTGACGTCACTATTTTTACTGTTCTGGCAATAAGCCAGTTTGAATGACGTCAACAGAATCCAGGACATGATACACTCGGTTTTCAATCAGCCTGTATATGAATGTATGAGTGTGTGCGTATGTTGTACATATCTTAATTCTTCTATTTAGACCTGTCTGTTGTTCAAGCTCAGAATACTCTCGTTCCCAAGCTGTTGGATTACCGCGAATGTAAATCTGGTGTAAAGAGTATGTTCATACATATTCGTTTTGTTCTTCTCTTTGGATGAATAACTTACATATATGTATATATATATATTAACAGCTTAAGAATTAACTGTAAAGGTGTGCTTTTAATGATAAAATAGAACTGGTTAGACACTCTTAATTCAAATACTTGTGTGACCATCTATATTGGTTGAACATTCACTACATCTGCCACTGTTTGATATTCTCCGATTAGTTCGGTAAACTATCCCAGTTCTTTTTATTATCCTTTAGATATTCTTGCCACCAGATATGCGCACAGTCTAAGATGGGTGGACCTTTGCTGTTAAGCATAACATAAACGCCATATGCGAGAGAATACATAGACCGTGTTGGTGAGAGCTTACAGTTGCTCATTTCTTTATCCGTGTAAACTGCTACCTGAAGAGATTGGGAGATCATTTGACACCTACTCCATTTTTTTTTCTTTTATACTTTAGATGGTCTCGTAGATCAGGGCGGGTTAAGCCGTCTAACTGCTATATCATGCACGTGCCTTATCGTTTTACACCAATATTTCTCGGATTAATTATAATTTAAAGACAGATTTGGGCTCATACTTGAATTAGACTAATAAGTAGACGAATGTATGCTTGAGAATACCAACAACAACAAGTCTGCACAAATGAAAAATTTTGTTAAAATCATAATGTAATTTATGCACCAGAAACGTATTGTGTAAAGGTTTGTTTCAGTAATAAATTCAATTTAATCAAGTTTTTAACAGAATAACAAAAGTATACCCAGTCGTTTTCTCCTTTGAAGGTAGCAGGAAGTGGGTTTTTTTTCCTTCTGTGTGTGTGTGTATGTATTACTTTTTTTGGAAAAGAAATTAAATAACTGTGTTTGCTTAAAGTGATATATATCATATATATATATATGGGAAATGTATATGAATTTTTAATAGGTTCAAAAATATGAAGATTATCTTTAACCTTAGAATTACTGGGGGGTAGGGGGAGTATCCATTTTCTTTTTTGACTGGAGGTTCCATACTATTATACAAGTTATACAAACAATACTGTTAATATCGCAGTTAATTCTACTAATTACTTCTGAAGTTTCCTACGTATTTTATAGAATTACTCAGTACAGTGCAATAAGTGTATTACCTCACCTTTAATGAAAGATATAAAAAAAGGTTGGTAATTTGAGGGTTAATAAAATTTACAATCTGGTGGGTGAGAAAAAAACAATTTAAGTTAATAATGGGAATGGAAAGTGATTCCATTAGTGACTTCAATTTTGGAGAGTTTTTTGGTACATTATTTTTTCAGTCTAATACATTTTGTAACAAAATGTATACTTTCCATGATAAAGAGGCACAATACTTTTGAGCCAAGTAATTAATTTAAATTATTCATAAAGTTGTCCATTAATTATATGAATAGTGTATATTATTACTTGCAGAGTAGGTATTTCAAATTTTAACATTTACAGCAGATAAAAGCAAGTATTATGAATCGTTTAGCAGAGAAATATTTGTTTGGTCAGTTGTATTCACACTGAAATCCTTTATGGGGAAATGAAAAATACAGTGGTGTGAAAAAGAAATGGAAAATATAGTTTTGAAATAATGTACATGATTAAAGTTATTAATTTATAAATTGATTTTTAGTTGCACTTTATTGTTAGCTTATTTTTCATCAAAGTTATTAGTAATGTACAGTGAGCATGTAGATTTTTTACTGGCTATCTGATAACTTATTAGTGTCGTCAGTATGCTATATATATAATACATACACACACACAGGCTGAGACAAATGGTAATTGCCCCTACCTATAATTGAAAAATTACAATTTCATATATGATTCCATTAAATTGCAGTACATACATGTATTATATTACTACACATTTATCAATTATGTTCAAACTGTTGCCCTTCTTAATGGACACATTTTCTAAGAGACGTGGCACTGTGTAATTACATTATAATTTGTTACCACATATTGTCTCACCCTGTAAGTAAGCATTCTTCTTTGAAGTGGATAAAGTACTGATGATATACTTATTCATTATTGTTTTAATTACTGATGCCTATTGGTATACTTGTTCATTATTGTTTTAATTACTGATGCCTATTGGTATACTTGTTCATTATTGTTTTAATTACTGATGCCTATTGGTATACTTGTTCATTATTGTTTTAATTACTGATGCCTATTGGTATACTTGTTCATTATTGTTTTAATTACTGATGCCTATTGGTATACTTGTTCTTTATTGTTTTAATTACTGATGCCTATTGGTATACTTGTTTATTATTGTTTTAATTACTGATGCCTATTGGTATACTTGTTCATTATTGTTTTAATTACTGATGCCTATTGGTATACTTGTTCATTATTGTTTTAATTACTGATGCCTATTGGTATACTTGTTCTTTATTGTTTTAATTACTGATGCCTATTGGTATACTTGTTCATTATTGTTTTAATTACTGATGCTTATTGCTTTCCTTTGGTAATGTAGCCTTGCCAGATTTTGTCACTTAAAAAAATTAATTAAGCACTTCATGAACATTTTTACTAATTAAATACATCTGTGAAGGTAGCAAATGTAGTTTTATATCATCTCAATTGTGCCAGGACTAGAACTGGATATTTATCTTATCATTATGGTTTTCTTGTTACTTTGAATTTAAGCTCTAAAACAAATCGAGCAAATTGATTATCATGTATTACTAACTGTAGAATTCAAACATATAACTAAATATAAAAATGAGCTCTTAATAATTCTAAATAACAAAAGCAGGTGTATAAAAATGGTTCCTTAATATTAGACATAAAAGTTAATACAGGATTGTCTTAATTCCAAGTAACAAAAAATGATCTTATAATAGTAAATCTCATTTACAAAAGTAAATATAAAATTAATTTTATATTGATAAACTGCATGTATGGTATGAAGCTGGTTGTAGATGAAATTAACTAATGTTGGGGTAATTGGACAAGTGTTTATAAATTTCATAAAATTTCAAAGGGACATAACTGAGCTTGTTAGCCCATGAAGCATGTCCCTTCCAGCTCCTAACTCTAACCACTCCTTACTACTCATGTATTCATCCAATCTTTTCTTTAACTCAGTTAAATTTTCTGCCTCCACCACTCTTGAAAGCAGCTCATTCCAAAAGCCAATCACCCTGCTTGAAAAGTAATACTGTCTAAACTGCAGATGACTCCTACACTGCCAACATTTCAATTTATGTCCCCTTGTCCTATTGTTTTCACTGCTAAACACAAAAAAGTTTGATCAGTGTTATCAATACCCTCAATAACCTTAAATCCCCTCTGACCCTTCTCCTCTCCAGAGACATCAAATTCAGAGATTTTAGCCTCTACTCACAGGACAATTCCACCATCCCAGGTATTATCCTAGTGGCTCTTATCTGAACCTTCTCCAACAATTCAATGTCCTTCTTGAAGAAGGGAGCCCAAACTGTACACAGTACTCTAAATGAGGCCTTACAATGATCTATAAAGTGAAACAATAATATCCCTTGTCTTGTATTCAATATTTCTGTAGATGCTATCCAAAATCCTATTAGCCTTATTGCTAGCTACAATAAACTGTTTAGATGACTTAAGTGATTTTTCAATTACAACACTGAGATCTTTTTGTTCAACCACAGTATTTAATGTATTCCTATTTGAGTTGTAACAATAATTTCAATTGTGAAAACCTACATGCATCACCTTACATTTTAGATAGTTAAAACATCATCTGCC
>NW_013666983.1:42322-55142 GCF_000517525.1 Limulus polyphemus
TTCTGTTAGTCATTCCAGATTCAATATCATTAATATAAATCACAAACAGCAGAGGACCCAGCACAGAGCCCTGAGGCACACCGCTTTTAACTGTGATCTAGTCAGACCTAACTCCATTTATTACTACTCTCTGCTTTCTACTCTCCAGCCAATTTTCTATCCAATTGAATAACATTCCCCACACCCACAGATTTAATTTTTATAACAAGTCTTTTGTGAGTCACTTTTTCAAATGCTTTTTGAAAATCAAGGTAAACCAAATCCACAGTATTCCCTTCATCAACTCTTGCAGTAATACCCCAAAGAATGTCAGAAGATTTGTTAAATAAGACTTTCTCTTAGTGAAACCATGCTGTCTCTTTGACACTGTGTGAGATATTTGGTAGATAGAACATAATTTTACATTATAGAGTAGATTAACCTAAGTCACTGTTAGTATAATATTTACATTTCACTTACATAATTTTCTTCACACCATAACAGTTGGAGGGCACTCAACTCACAATCTGTGGGTCGCGGGATCGAATCCCTGCCCAACCAAACGTGTTTGCCCTTTCGGCTATGGGAGCATTATAATGTGATGGTCAATCCCACTATTCACTGGTAAAAGAGTAGTCCAAAAGTTGGAGGTGGGTGGTGATGACTAGCTGCCTTCCCTCTAGTCTTTTACTGCTAAATTAGGGATGTCTAGTGCAGATAGCCATCGTGTAGCTTCGCACAAAATTCAAAACAAACCATAACAGTCATCGTTCATGAAATTTAATGATGTATATATATGTAGCGACAAAATGGCTTCTACTATTTGTGTTTATTGTATCCAAGCCAACCTGATGAACCCTAATATAGGGCAAAAGACCTTGTCACCACTAAATATGGCAGATGTTGTATGGTTGACTCATTATAACATATTCTTCTTTAATTTCATTCAAAAGTTCTCAGAATTCTATCTTTATACTAAATTATAGCGATATGATTTTTTATCAAGGCAAAATTCATTTAGTATATGGTGTGGCATTCACTTGACTGAGGTCTTCTTCCATCAGATTGTGATTTAAAAAACTATCTGAATGTTTTCTAGAGGGGTATCCATATTTTACTGGTTTCTGTGCTAGGTTAACTGAGTGTGTTTTCAGTTTGGTGGATAGGGAAGGCTCCTTTATCTTTTCTTTTTTTTTTCTGTGTGTGTGTAATTCATTTCATCATTACTAAATCTTGCATGTCTGCCATGATCCTGATTTTTAGCTTTTATTGGCATATTCATTTCTCCAGTGTATTGTAATTAACATTAATGGTGGAGGGGGTACTGTAAATGGTATTTTTCTTCTCTGTTGGTTCTTGAGCTGGTTTGGTATATTCTAACTTAGATCATATTGTGTTGTGGTTTCTGATTTGGTAATTGTGTGTGTGTGTGTAGACAGGCTACTAACCATGACTACAATTGACAGTCGCAATATTTGGGATGTTGCACGTATCCATTTTGCTTAAACTAGCTTGTTTATCAAATGAACCAGTTGAGTTAGGGCCCTAAAGCTGATTCCAGATTAGCTGCTAAAATATTTTAAAGTATGTTGCTCATTATTTAAAAGTAACTGATTCACTGTTTACCAAAAATTATATTTATTGACTCTGAATTTTTTTAGTTAGTTTTCTCTTTAAAAAAAAACTAAGTGTTTAATTTTTATTTTTGCTCAGGAAATTGGTAACATTCTTATGTAAATTGAGCTTCTCAAATTTATAAATTCTTTGTACATGTACTATTTCCTGAAGAATTACAACAAGTTATTCTGGATAGATTAACTCTTTTAAACCCATAGTTTTTTTGTACATACTGCCAGAATTATTTTCATGATGTTCTAATAACTATCACCATTTCTGGTCTATTTATAAAAGATGGATAATAATGTTCTTTGGATTAGGTTTTCAGCCAAAGAGACAAGTATTATCAGATGCTGTCCCCATCCGATGGGTAAATTGGGATTTTTTGCCAGACACTGGTAGTGTCTGTTCAGGTTTAAGGAATTAAAACAGGAATTGTAATAAGTGCTGGTTGCATGTTGCATATGGTTGTGATGCAAAACTCAGAGTACACATTATCAAATCTGATTATTTGAATAGGCATATATTTGTATGTTTCAGTTCATCAGACAAAAAAAACACTACCCTGTTTAATTAGAAACATAAATTCTATTTGTATTTTTCTATACATCTGTTTTAAGCAATTTGTGCACTATTGTATATGTGTGTGTGTGTCTGTGTGTGTAAGGAATGTATAAACATTATACAGAAGCATTTTGGTAATCATTCTTATATCTGAGAAAGTCTAATTCTTCAAGTTAAAATGCAAATTATTTAAACATCAAAATTGTTCTTTTTTCTACACGGTTGAGCACATTATATTAAAACAGTTTTTGAGCCTAACCATGTTGTTATAGTCCATATCCCTACAACTGGACATGCTCTATCTTATGATCTTGCATCTTGACCAAGGCTCTATCCTAAGGATGTAATGACCAAAGCACACTCCTTTCTTCATTCTTGCTTCCATAAACCATTTAGTATACAAGGATGATAGTGTCCCAGCACACATTTCAGTAGGCTGATCCCACAGAAATCCATAGGAGCTGCATACAGCAATTTATCACCATGTCTTTATACCAGATGTCATGGTTACTGTTTCATTCTCCAGCTGCTTGTGAAATACCATGATTGAACAGATATATATGGTGGAAGCAACTTTTGTACACTTAAGTTGTATTACTTTTCCAGACAGAAATTCTTCTTGATTATGTTTTGTACTGTGGCCTGAGATATGTGGATAGCTTTTACCAATGACCTTTGTATTTTGGATTCTCACTTGTTACCAGACTCCGCACTTATCTTGCGACAGCGGAGATACAACTTTTGTAGGTCTCTTTCTCTGTGGCCCAGTTTGATCCATATTTAATTTTTTTCCCAATGTCACTAAGCACAAGTGATACCCACATCTTGGAAGTTCTAGATCTATGATATAAACACATCTTTATAAGGTGAGAGTATGAACATTTTGTATCAGAAAAGGCCATTACATACCCTTCCCAAAAACCAATCATAGTTTGGTAGCATCACAGTATCTATGAAATGCCAAACAATATCAACATGTAGTTTTGAAACTGCAATTCACAGTGACTTTACATCAGGTGTAGTCATCTCTGAGTTGCTGGTTTGTATGTTCAAAATAGTTATAGCATAATGTATTCAACCCATTAGCTGAGCTGAGTCCTTGTTTCGGATTATGCACAAAAACATTGCTTTGTCTACAGAATTACTGTATCCTATTCTGTCCATGTTTGTAGTGCTGTAGATGTTCTGCTAACACCTTCTATGTACACACACACACGCATGTATTAATATAAAATTGACTAAAAAAATCTGTTTCATACCTATTTGGACTAATGAAGATCTGCTTAGATGATTTTTCTTATAAAGCAAGCTCCAAAATTTGTTGAGATAAAAATGTGTGTAGTCTCTTTAATTTTATAAATGTTTGATTGGGCATTATTTGATTGCATTTGTCAGATGGTCTTATTGAAAAGAAGTAGAATAGGTCTTGTCTCACAAGTACAAAAATCTGATCTTTCTCTAAAACATTCTGTTATTATAGTACTTATAATTTTCCTTTGTTAGCACTGTTAATTTGTTAGTTATCTAACTCTCTTTGATCAGAAATGATGGATAACCTACGCAGTTTGGATTCACGGAAGCAAGAGCTACTGGATGCAAGATTTTTTGGAGGAAGGGTAATGAATCTTTTTTTATGTAATTTGTTTTGAAAAATATTGAATCTAAAAAGAGAGAAAATCTATACATTTGTTTAACCATAGACATCATTTGTATCCTATATACTTATGCTTTTTGTTTTGCTGTAGTCAAGTATACAAGTAAAATTATTATATGCATTGTACATTCCTATGCTATCTGTTATAATCTGAATTTCCTTTCCTCAATTTTTTTTATTATCTGTTGTAAAATGGTTATTGTTACTAAGTATGTATGTGTGTGTGTATATACTATTTTGTTAATGTACAGTGCCAGTCAAGGTCATGTCTTTTACTAACTGGGTGATTAAATTAATCAATATAATCAATCACCTATGAGCATCAGTTACATCAATCCATATCACAAAAGTAATCATCTAATCAAAATTAGTGTTTCTGATTATTACCACTTTTGAATTATTCAAATCACTTGTGTCTCATTTGAGAATAATCAGGTAGTTGGATGTAATTGATTAATGAGCCTAATGACTGATTGATAAGTGAATTATACTAAACACCCAGCTCTAATTATTGGTAGCAAGACAAAAGTTTGACAAACAAAACACTAAAGATAAGGGTTTCATAAGATGACAGTAAAATAAGTCTTCATATAAAAGAGAGTTTGCTTATACATAAGCTGTGGCCAGAAATTAACCAAATAAGTTCTACTTTACAAGTCAGACATTTATGTAGATTGATCACAAATAGTCAGACAGGTAGATGATATAATTTATAGTGATTCACATTTAAAATATCCTGTGTCATGTGCTGCCTTGACAGCATGAGAAATGATTACCTCTTGTATTTTCTCATTACTGTAATTTACCTTTCCTTAGTATTTGCTATGTTATTATGTGTTTATCGTTAAAGACTTGCCAGAAAATGAGTCTTATCTACAATATAATTTCTCAAAAATATTCAAAATTTTGATTACTGTTAATACACTTTGCATTGATAATTTCCTGTCCTCCCCATTTTATAATGATGCTTGATCTTGAAAATGCTGTCTTAACTTATATAAAGTTTGTTTTAACTGTGTGCTAGAATGTTTTTGTTGTTAGTTCTGTTACACACGAATATTCATGTACGTACAGTACTGTACAGTTGTTCATAGTTTTGAAGATACTGAGGTTTTTTTTTGTAAACTTTAACATTGCTGTCTTTACCACAGGGATTTCCTTTCTCTCAGCTGTCCCTAGATCAGCAACAGAGACTAGTCCAAGTCTGTGGATTTTCAGTTATACAGAATTCAAACCACTCGCAAGGTTTCAGTGGCTCACACCCATCACAGGGAGGCAGCGGGAATTCTTCTCAGCAGCAGTATGACAGTTCCAACCTCAGTGCAGCCAGTGTTTCTAGTGATAAAGATATTGATGTAAGAATTAATTATAATGCTTCTTGCAGAAAAAGGTACTACACATTTTCTTTTAGTAAGAAAGTACTGCATGGTTGGAGGTTTATGAGTTTAGTTTAGGAGCGTACATGAAGGTCATAGTGGTAAACCTTAAAGAAAGTAATGTGACATTAATGATTCACTGGAAAATGATGGGGAAAATATTCACTCAGTTTTCAAACCTGTTTATTTCTTTTATTAAAGAAAAACATGAAAGTACAGTTTTTGCAGTCTACTGTTAAAGAAAACAATACAACAAAGAACACTAAAACTTTTTACAACTGAGGAACAGCGTACAGTTCTGTTTTCTTTCTATCGGAGAGAGCAATTGAGGTAGAAGCGTTCTTCAATTATGTGTTGTATATACATATACACACACAAGAAAAAACTTTTCAAAAAGGGAAGTAAATGTAAGATGGCTAATACCAATCCTTCAAAAACAATGTAAACAAGATAGTAGGGATGGCATTCACATCAACCCTACATAATAGCACAGGCTCACAGTGCTGTAGAATGTTAACAGAGAAAAATAGGATAAACTCAATTGTGATTGAATAGTTATGTGTATTGATATAGGTTAATTCTTGCCAATGTTTTTATGTAGGGATGATGCAAATGCCATCTCTACATTTACTTCCTTTTTTGAAAAGTTTTTCTTTACTTGTTTGCTTGTTATTTTTAATGCAGTGTTTCAATATACATAGGAGAGTTGTAGTTGTAACCAACTTCTAAATACAATGAGGTTTCAACTATCATATTTATTGTTTATTTATTACTGCTGGTAATTCTTGTTTCACCTTGTACTTAAGCTTTTTAAAGGAACACAAAGTCTCTGTAAGAAAACTAACTTCAAGGGTTAATGATAACATTGTTTACACTAGAAGTATTATTATTTTTTAATTACTTCTAGTTATTAGTGATACTTATAAAAGCAGATAATCCATTTGAAACTATGTTACCTCAGTGAATTTGTTTGACACTATTGTTTGAGTTATCTCGTAATAAAAAGAAGAAAGAAGAACGAGAAATTCAAACTTTTTGCTAAGATATTTATAGACGCTCCGAGAACTTGTGACTGAGTCATTTCATAGATATTGTTATAAAAGAAAACACTGTATAGTATTGTAAAGTTCTGATGACCTGTTGAGGAGATATTTAAACTACCATTTCAATGAAAAACCTTTACAACTGTCATATGCTGAACTATAATATGTTGCATTTTATAAGATAGTTTTGAGGCTTGTCTTATCTCTCAACTGTGGGCCCCTACAATCTTTAACTTGCAGAACAGAACCTATCATTTTCCAAAAATAAATTCCATCATTAATAAAGTAGAAAAGCTAGTTAGTTTAAATAAGTTTTTATCTTCATTAATCAAATATTTATATGAGCAGAAAACATTTAAGAGATGTAGTATATTCCTACTGATCAAGTATGAATTGGGAATTTTTTCCATCCATAGTAGGACTAATGCAATAAAATAAATTATATTATGAATCACATGCATCACCTTACTCAGAATTATCCACTCTTCCATTTTCCATGTAAGCATCAGGGGAAACTACACAAGCCCTGATTTCCTGCCATAAGGCATATTTTTCTGTTAGTAGTTATAACTTTGTTCATAAAAGGCTGAAGCCTTTAGTTAACACCTCTATTAATGAAGAACTTTCTTCACTTCCTTGAAATTATTTGGAGACTTTGCTCACACAATCATCGTCTGGTGTGTAGGGAGTTTTCATGTCTGTTTTTTTTAGATTTCAGTGGTCAGTACATTAGGGCTGTTAATTCCAGTCATCTTTTGGTGTCTTAGTAGGGTTTCTGTTCATGTGGATGCTCAGTCTGTGATATATCTGCTTTTGGCTCATATTGATAAACAGACCCATTCTTTTGTCCAGATCTCTTTGACTGAAGAGCAGGATTTTTCTGTTATACCTAATCCTAAGAAATCTTCTTCTGGTATTATTTCACTTTTTTTTATCAATAATGTATTATTTTAAATTTTGCACTGATTTATCTTTAGCATGCTTATGTTATGTTGAATTATTCTGATCTTGGGTCCTTGTTTCTTTCACCTTTCCATGATATTCAAGTTATTACTAATACCCTCAGTTGTTAAAAGAAATATTATTATTTTTCTTGTTCTTTTCATTAATCATATGGGTAGCCTTTTAGCAGAATTGTGTTCTACAACACATCTTTCTACATAAGTTCTAGACCCATAGATATTTTTTATGGGGGGGGGGGGAAGATATTCCTTGTGATCTTCCTTTTTTCTCATATTTCTTCCCTTGTGTGGTTTGATTAATTTTCTGCTAAGACATTATTCTTCTTCAGTGCAATTATTGGCCATTAGCTATTCTCATTCTCCTGATTTTTTTAAATATAGATAAATGTTTAATTTGCTGTTTTTTCTCACTGATTTAGTATCTGTTACATTGTGGCTTCTATGTTCCGTCAACATTAACCCTTCATACTGTATTTGTTATATCTCAGTAGACATCGAAGGGTTTCCTTTTCACATCGTTCTGTTTTTGCAGGAATTTCACCCAAATTAGTATTTATGTTATAGAGAGGTGCACCACAGGAGCTTACTGGGGTTTGAGCATCTCACTATTATTTTTTTATTCTGGTGTTGTCCCTCTATGAGAGATGTCCAGCAAGCAATAGTTTCCCTGCCTTACCTCCTTTTTCTATTTATCAGTCTTCTGTGTCCATTGCTGCTTATTCCTTTTGTCACAATTGAGATACCAAGTGTAGTAGCAAGTGGGATGGTACTACATGAACCAATCATTGACTCTCTTTTGTTCCAGACATTATCTCTATCTAGACTGTTGGAGGGTTCATCTAGGGTCATTTGTTGGTATTTGAGATCCTTGAGCTCAACAGATTCTTATCTTTATATTGTCGCTTCTCCTCTTTCTTCTCATCCTTTACATTTTCTGCTTTCTTTCAGTCCAATTTGCCTACAAGTTTGATCTGTTACAAATGGTATGTCAAAATTGCTTACCATATCTTTCCAGATTTTACTTTCATTTTTTTTGTAGTTCCAAAGAAATCGGGAGATTAGAAACCTGTCATAAATTTGTCTCATCTCAATCATTTTAAAATGCAAAATTTGTGAATTTTAATAAACATTCTTCAATGCAGATTTTGGATGATTCTGGTGGATATCCAAAATACTTATATTCATTTCATAATTCATCTGTCACGTTGTCATTTTCTACATTGTTTTGCCATCAACAGATAGTTTATCAGTTCTTTTCCCTTCCATTTTGCTGGCTTCAGCTTTATATGTTTTCACTCAACATTAACTTCCATTTTTATATGGAAAATTGCCTTCTTACTCTGTCATCCACTTATTATCACACAATCAGTTCTCTGTTGGATGGATTATTTGCAACACTAAATATCATTGAGCACTAATTTACTATTTGATCCATTTGGGATTTTGAATCAACACAGTTCAGGAGATTCTTCAGTCACTCTTAATAGTGCTTCAGGCCTTGGAATTTTGTGTTTGCAAATTCCACTATTCTACAACTACAGCCAAAGATGTCCTTTCTGATTTAAGGGTTGCACTCGCATGAACTACCTGCAATGGGAATCTTGCTTTACTGTGCCATTTGACAATAGATCCAGTATCTCAACATTTTTCTTCCCTTCAAGTCTGTCATAGTATACTATCCACCTTTTGTTTTCTGAGTGGTCACATGAATGACTAGGTAGTCCATTAATCAGTGTTTTTGAACAGCAGACAGCCATCTTCTTCCACTATACTGTCTCCAATCACAGATCCAGCTTCACTGGCAGTGGATAACTTGTGTCAAAATTGTGGGAACATCTTTTTTTTTCTTTTTTCTTATATGCCTAACCACTCCTCTGCTGTCTTCCACTGGCAATAGCCAGGGTCAGTTCTGTAAGGAGTCGGGTTTGCCTCATAGCTGACTTTGCCCGGACCAACCATAGTTTCCCTGTTTACATCATCTTTCTCCTAGGTAACTAACCCTATTACCATCATGACAGCTGGCTCTTGTTTGGTTATTTGTCGGAGAAGCCAGAGATTCTTTTCCCAAGTGACTTCAATGTTAGCCCATTTCTGCTGACATTCATCCCTTGTTCTGTATTAATCTTATTGGGCTATCACCATCTTCTCAACAAGTTGCTTCTTTTTACATATATTTATTTCATGATTGTGGCTCATCAGCTTCGTATATAATAGGTTATGTAGCTGCTGTATCTGCATCCTTTTGATGCAGTGGAAGTCGTCAATCTCTCTCTGTTCCCCCAGCATTCACAGATCTGTTCCAAACCTTTGTCTACATTGTGTCAGAGTTCCAAGACTGTTCAAGTGGAACATGAGCTTAGTCTTACATTTTTTCACTTCTCCTCCTTTTGAACCCATAGCAACTTGTTCAGTTTATTTTATTTTTCTCAAGACAATGTGCATTTTATCCAGACAGGGTATAATTTAGTTTTAGATTATAAAATATGCATCCAAGTTGTTTTCTCTTGTAATTTATATATATCTTTTATTATTACTTGGTCAGAGTCCAGGAAAACAGTTACACAAAACTCCACTAGAAAGAAAAAGGAAGAGAAAG
Organism: Limulus polyphemus; assembly: GCF_000517525.1. NCBI lineage: Eukaryota > Metazoa > Arthropoda > Merostomata > Xiphosura > Limulidae > Limulus > Limulus polyphemus. Next base: position 52,114 of record NW_013666983.1, read on the forward strand.
GATGACCAAGGAAATGGTAGGACATTAAGGGCTTATTTTCCATTACATTTTTAGTTAACTCTTTATTAGGTATTTTCTTAATTTTGAGGTCTTTGTTTAGGAAAACAGTTTAATATTCTAAACTATTTTAAAAGTTAGTGATAATAAAACCTCAGGGTAGCTTTCAACTTTAATCAATTGATCACACATATATCTCTTATAAGGAAATATGAGTTTAATTTTCTTTGTACAAATTGTTATTGCATCTTCATTATAACAAATATTGTTTGTATTATTTTGTTATAGTTTAATATACTGTAGATATTATTTTAGTGGAAAAAGTCACTAGATTATTCAATCTTGTAACCCATAATCTGTAACATGTTCGGAATAAAGTTTTTACTACAAATTAATAATTCATACCTTTAGCTCTCTGGTTTAAAAAAGGAAAATGTAAATTATGTAAATCTTTTTTAAATATTAGCAGAATATTGCACTTTAGTCTGTGAAATCTATCAACCATTCATGTAAGAAATTTAGGATTTTTTTTAATACAAAATGCTTTATCACATGTCATACAGATTATTTTAACCAGGAACTTAAGCACTGCATTTATTAAATAGTGAAATATTTTAAAGTTTTTTGTTGGTAATCATCTGATCAACACCTGTCATAGTAAGAAATTATGTGAGAATAATTCATAATCTCTATTTACAGGTCTGACTGTACAAAGGATTTTGTGTCTTCTAGTAATACATGTAAAAAATGTCATAAATGCCCCCCAGTGACACAGCGGTATGTCTGCAGACTTACAATACTAGAATCCGGGTTTTGATACCCGTGGTGAGCAAAGCACAGATAGCCCATTGTGTAGCTTTGTGCTTAATTACAAACAAACAAACTGTCATAAACTAGGTTCGTAGAATTTTAGGGTGAAGACAGTCCTATAATAGAGACCTGGATTTCAGAGCTGACAGTCCCTGTTTAAGTCCATGAAATGCTATAAAATATCTTCCCTTTTTATGCTGTAGATATGTCATAAGAATGACAGTCAATCCCTTAGCATGGATGGTAGGTGGCAGTATATTACCAACAGGCTGCCTTGCTTCTGGTCATTTCAAAATTTGGAACAGTGGCAGTTAAGCTTAGTAACTTTGCATTGAGTACAATATACAAATACACAGAATTCTGAGTCTTCAGAGGGAGAAAAACCACATCATTTTAAGCTGTAAACTGTTTCTTAGGTTAGAAGTTTTAAACTTTAATTTGTAATATATTTTATGTGTCATGTTTCAAAAAATAATTTCTCTGTGATGAGAAACTTACAAGCTGAAGAGGCTACACAATAACTAAAAGATCGATCCAATATGCCATTCTGTAAATGGCAAGAGTAATGTCTCAAAAACATAATTTTAGACTAAACACAGTGATGAGTAGTTGCCATTATAAAAGTGTCAACATGTCCTGAACAAATATTCTCCAGTATAAAATAGCAAGAAAACAACTACTAACTACCTACTGAGTTTGCTTATACTTTTTGAACAGTCATTTTTGATATATACAGGGTAAGATGACTACCAAAGCCTATGGTAAATTTGTCGTAGAAGTCTTAGTCACTCATTCTAATTTTGTATTGTTGAACTTTACCAGCTGAAGAATTTTTGAGTTTTAGGTTTGCATTCAGCTTACCAAAGTAACAGATAGATAAAATATTCTTTATTAGTTCTTTGTCGTGAAATCTTGTCACTTGACATACCTTGGATGTTGGTTATATATAAGAAGTCGAAATGGCTCCAAAAATCAATTCTCAAAATTATATAGAGATTAGACTTATTATGCAGTTTCTCCTTTGTTTGAAAACCTCACTGAAGTTGTGCATAAATATCTTGATGGCAATTTAAAAAAAAAAAATTAGTACTTGTTTTTGGGGATTACACGTTTTTTGTTGTTTTTTTTTCAAGACATGTATTTACTGGGATGACTTGCCAGGTATTTGCCATGAAAACAAGTACAAGTTCTATTTTTTATTACTATTAATTATTAATGTATGTTTTTGAGAAACTTCAGATATCAGATGGAAATGAAATACTGTAAGAATGTAGTTATATAATTGTTAAAAATATATATACTGTACTTTGTACAGTCCTAATTCAGTTAAATGTGTCCTTATTTTTCTTTTGTTCTCATCATCAGGAAAAGGTGCTAGAATAGAGAATGCCAAGAAAATAAATGAATATTTTAAGGTAAAGACTTATTACTTTCAGTGCCATTTAATGTTTTGCATAAACTATAATTTATAAGAGTTAAATTATGTATATCAAAATACTTGTGTCTTTTCACTTGTGCATACACACACACACACGTTTGTGTGTGTTTGTATGTATGTATATATATATAGATAGATAGAACATGCAACCCTTGTTGGGACCTTTGAATGTAGAATAGTTTTTTTCAGTCACAGCCTTGTCCTTCATACATTTTCACACACATGTATCCCTTTGTGTATTTGTTCATGATTGAATATTGATGAAGATACTTGTAAATCATTTACAGCATGCAAAGAAAGTAGCTACAATATCACATTCTGTCTTTATATTCCTGTTCTGTTTAATCATTTTCTTCCTGTTGAGTTACAATCAAAAACAACTTCTGATGATAAGCAAGTAAAAATTCTGTAAAGACCTCATGACTTAGAAAGTACAAAATAATACATTTTTCTGTGTTGTGGTAATTTATAATGAATGTTTGTATTTATACTGTAAAATATGTTATTTTTTTTACAAACAATCTGGATGATATAGCCAAGTACAAGATCTTTCTGGTATTCTCAATAGAGATTTGTAAACCAGAATATGTTACTTACATTGTGAGTTTGAGGAAGATTAGATTTCATAATTTCATCAAACCTTAACTGGACAAAAAGGAACTTGTTAGCCCATGAAGGATGTCCCTTCCAGCTCCCAACTGTAACCACCCCTTACTACTCGTGTATTCTTCCAATCTTTTCTTGAACTCAGTTAATTTTTCTGCCTCCACCACCCTTGAAGGCA
>NW_013666983.1:56000-78883 GCF_000517525.1 Limulus polyphemus
CAACCACCCTGTTTGAAAAGTAATACTGTCTAAACTGCAGACAACTCCTAAGCTGACAACATTTGAATTTATGCCCCTTGTCATATTGTTTTCACTGCTAAACACAAAAACGTTTGGTGATCTATATTATCACTACCCTTAATAATCTTAAATACTTCAATCAAATCCCCTCTGACCCTTCCCCTCTCCAGAGAAAACAAGTATAGAGATTTTAGTCTCTCCTATAGGATAATCCCACCATCCCAGGTATCATCCTTGTGATCTTCTCTGAACCTTCTCCAACAGTTCAATGTCCTTTTTGAGGAAGGGAGCCCTAAACTGTATACAGTACTCTAAATGAGGCCTTACAAGTGATCTATACAGTGAAACAATAATATCACTTGTCTTATATTCAATATTTTTATAGATGCTACCCAAAATCCTATTTGATTTTTCATTCACAACACTGAGATCTTTTTCTTCAACCAAAGTATTCCCATTTAAGTTGTAACAATAATTTGAATTGTGAAAAAGTTACATGCATCATCTTTCATTTTGGATAGTTAAACATCATCTGCCACGTATTAGCCCAATGCATCAAATGATCTAAATCTCCCTGTAAGTCTGCAACATCTTTGATATAGTTAGCCACCCCAAAAATCTTAATGTCGTCTGCAAACTTCAAAATTCTGTTAGTCATTCCAGATTCAATATCATTAATATAAATCACAAACAGCAGAGGACCCAGCACAGAGCCCTGAGGCACACCACTTTTAACTGTGATCTAGTCAGGCCTAACTCCATTTATTACTACTCTCTGCTTTCTACTCTCCAGCCAATTTTTCTATCCAATTTAATAACATTTCCCCACACCCACAGATTTAATTTTTGTAACAAGTCTTTTGTGAGGCACCTTATCAAATGCTTTCTGAAAATCAAAGTAAATCAAATCCACAGTATTTCTTTCATCAATTCTTGCAGTAACATCCTCAAAGAATGTCAGAAGATTTGTTAAACAAGACTTTCCCTCAGTGAAACCATGCTGGCTCTTTTACATTATATCAAATTGATTTAAATGACTCTGCAATGCATCTTTAATCACACTCTCCAAACCCTTTCCAACTATTGATGTATGACTAACTGGCCTATAATTGCCTGGACAATGGTTATCACCTCTATTAAATATTGGACTAACATGAGCCAACTTCCAATCTTCTGATATTCTTCCACTACTCAATGACCTATAGAAAAAATATTAGCTAGTGGTTCACAAATAAAATCTTTAAGTTCCTTTAAAACTCTTAGGATAAAAGTTGCCTTCCCTGAAATTTGTAATCAGGGTACTATTCAATTTTACATGTAGTAAAATCCCACACCTAATAGTGAAATGGTTGGTTGTACTTAAATGTACATTTCTTATGGACTTCAATAAAAACAGTTTTATGTGTTATACAAGAGTGTGCATATAGGAGTCATGAGTCATATTTAAATAGAAGGAACAGTAGAAAATTAACATCTATTCAATTTTTCCACTGTAATTTTTTGTGGAAAAATACCCTTATTTTCATACTTTTCATTTTTTTTCATTATTCTTTTGTAGATTCAAGGCCTTAGCTCTAGTCGTTATGGGGGGTCCAAATCACCAACTTCTCAAACATATTTTCTGGTGAGTTGTTGTAGAATTTTTTGTTTTTTCATGAATGTTTATACCTTGTCATGCATTCGGTGATTGCTATCACACAGATGGAAGTTGATTTTGTGTACTTAAGTACAATATTGTGTGTTTAAAAAATAAAAAAACGTTGTTTATTAGCGATATAAAAGTTTCATTTGTTGGAGTTTAAAAAATTAAGTCATTAAATAAGTATAGCTATCTGGAGGTATAATATTTTGGAACAACATGGGACCTATTGGTTCATCTCGGCTGTTCCATCCTCTAAACTAAATTAAAATAAATAAATTTTTTAAACATTGTATTTCAAATAACCACAGTATAACCATAGAAAACACTAACATATGAAATAAAGAAACCAAAGTAAACAAACAAATAATTAGAAGAAGCCCTTCTAATACAAGAACAAAAATGCTAAATTTTTAAAAGTAGAATGTAATGTATAAAAGAGCACCAAAAATTATGAATATTACCATAAAACCAAGAGTTTAAGTTAATTTAAGTCAACAATACAATCATATTTTGCTTTATCACTACTGTTTATATAGTTAATAATATTGTTGGTTACTTTTATTGTTTTATATACATATATATATGGTAAAGATGGCTGATATTGGCATAAAAAACTTATATGGAAAGCACAAAACAAATAACAATGTTTTGACCTCCTTAGGTCATCATCAGGTTATGAATGATATTTGAAAGAGTGACTGTTATTTATCACGTGTAAGATTGTAAATATTTTACCTATTATATAGTAATTAACATTGATGAATAATTAGTACAGATATAAAACTGTTTCTTGGTACTGGTTTAAACTACCAAATTTGATTGAGGTCAGTTAGATCATTTATCAACTGGTAAAAGCATCGTATTGAAAAGACAAACTTAGATCCACCAAAATTTTAATAATCTTATATGTCGTAAAGCAAGAAATTAGTGCTCTCTCTATTACACAACTGTATATCTAGTCCAGATTTATTTCATGTGTCCTATAAATATTGATACCCATACATAATTTTAATTCAGTGATTACATAGACAGAGGTTTGAGTTACAATTTCCATAGTTGTCATAGCTTCAGAAGCTGTAATTGACTATCATAAAGGCCTTCCTTTTCATGATTCACAGAATCTTAAATGTACCAGTCAAGCTCCTCTATTATTATCAATTCTGTGGCTACTCAAAAACAAACCTCGTTAGAATACCTGCCTGTGACAACTGAACTCAAGTTTCTCATTTGGACCCTTTAACTTTTGGATGAGGGTATGAACAGAGTTTCAATCATGGCACCCCTTGGATCGTAGGAGGGGCTCGGATCACAAAATTGGATGTCAGATTTAATTTTAACAACCCTGAATTCTCCTATACTCTCACAATGCCTGGGTGGCCGTCTGAGTATGTTTAAACCCCCCAAGTTTGGTCCTGCTAGCTCCAAGCGTGTTGGAGGAATTCGAGGACAAATACACAATTTGAATTAATATTAGGGATTACAAATATTGGAAGGCTTAAGATTGTAGTTATCATTGATACACAGTGCATTTGCAGTGTAATTTTCTTATTATTTGTGTGAGAGTGGACTATTAAGTTAAATTTTTGTTTCATGGTCCTCGAGAAAAAGTTTATTGTAGTATTTCATAGTGTGTTTAATACAATAACAGTAACTGTACATTATGTGTGTGTTTGTAGAAATTTGTCATAAAACGTGACTGCAATTCTTATTCTAGAAAAAAAAGTAAGATGTGAACTGTACTGAGTAGTATCCCTGTGATCTAATTATTCATAAGTAGATGCATATTTTAGAAAGTAAAGAATAAGACATTAGGTAAAAGATGTGCTTTCTTTTTTACTAGTAGTCTCATCTTCTTGTAGTCTTGATGGTTTTTTGTAAAAGAGATTTTTAATCACACATTTTGACAATTATACTTACCTCAGATATAATGGTTACTTATTATAATAGTTAGGCAAACAGGACATGTAGTATGTTCCACCATCAATAAAATTCTTCCTTATGCATATATATCACTGTTTACTTACCTGTTATTATATTAGCATAATGTGCTTCCTTATTTAAGGTTCCTTATTAGTAACGTGCTATTGTGGTGTTTGAGTGTGCATGGATTGTTGGTTGTCTATGGCAAGAAGTCTAGATCTGCCTGGTCTTTCCTTCAAACTTCTGTGTTTAGAGATATGGCACAAAGAGTGCCATACAAATGCATCAAGAAGAGATCCTCAGTCAGTTTTTTAGGTTTTTCAATATTAACAATTTATCCTTACGAGAGTTGGCAAAGTTTTTATAATTTATTTTTTACTTTATATTTGCACTTTAGTTTACATCTTTATCCTTTGTTTTTAGGAACATGGAGTGGCAGTACTATTTACATCCGATTTATAACATATAGCATAATTTTTAGCATAGTTCAAGGAAGTGCCATGTATTCCAAATTATTTATTTTCTGTTTAGCTCATGATGACAATATATGCACATATTTACATGTATGCTTCAAAATATCTCAACTTCACCTCTTGTAAGTCATGGTACTATACAACACCTGTTGTTATATATTACACAGGGTAACTCAATCTCTCCTCAAGCAAGTTTGAGTAATAGCATAGACTACTCCAACATGCTTTTTCTTTCCCAACGACCAGTACAAATTTACCACAGGATAGTCCAGACTGATTTGACTAATGTCAAGATTAAGGAGGTGGAAAGTAAATCAGCTATGGACCTTGAAATCAGAGATAACAGAATAGATGAATTACAAAGGGTAACAAGTTTGTTTTATTATTCACCATATTTTACAAAAGGATCACAAATAAAAACAGTAGTATCATGTAATTTTCATGCTCATCATTATTTATACATATACATACAAGTATATCCAAAGGTTCTGATCACAAAGAAAACTAGTATAAAATTTTCTGAAGATTAATTTTAAAGATTAGGTATAAACAGCTATATGATAATAGCTATGTTACAAATATATTTTGACACTGTTATGTGACTGTGAGATGGCATGCTACATGTGAAAAAGACTCCATTTAAACGTAAGAACATTATCAGTGCCTAGCATCTAATTTCAAGTCACTTTTTTAGCATTCAGACTCTATCTGTATACAATAGTATTAACTGAACTGCACTTAGAAACATTGAGTATTTTTCACAGCAAAGTTCATTATTAAAATGATGAAAAAAATATAAACTGAAAGAGTTACAAAAGTTGCACATACAAACTGTAAGTATTAACGTTAACTAAATGATATAGATATTTAATCATAGTAAATAATAATTAATAATGTTAACTGAAAAATACACATGCATAATTAAGACATGTAATTTAAAAACAATTACCATTAAGCATTAGAATGATGTAAACATAAGTTTGTGTACCTAATAGTTACCAAGATTTTATTAGAGTATTCTGTTGTTGTTCATCTTTCCTTTCCTAATTGATATATATATGTATATATATCTTTAAACAGTATCAGAAAATTTAGTTAGATTCTAATAATTTAGTATTTAATTATTTTTTCAGGCTAATAAGGAACTCCGAAGACAGCTTCAAGCTCAACAGAAATTAATAGAAAAGCAAAAAGAACAATTAACAAAGTGTATAGATGTTACTAAACAACTGTTAATTGAAAAGGTATATTATTTAAACATTATAACAGTTTGTAAAATGTGCTTTATTTTTATGTATGATTTTTAAAATATTTTTCTTAACTAATATTGGACAACTATTACTTTAGTGAAAAATGTATTGGATTGGAATAAGTTATAAGATCAGTTTGCATTGATATTTCTTCATAAATATTGTAACATTTACTTTACTGATACTATGTGCTTTATCTTATTCTCTAATTTCTAGTCTGCAATGGAGAAAAAACAAGCTAGACAGAAATGTATGCAAAATAGGTTAAGATTAGGACAGTTTGTTACCCAAAGACAAGGAGCAACTTTTGGTGAAAACTGGGTTGACGGACATGCCTTCACAGAATTGTTAAAGTGTGTATTTTTTTACTTAATATTTACTGATACAGATTTTACAAACTGATTCTTTTTGGATATGTTAACTGCAAACTCATTTTGTTATTGAAAGTTCAAATTATTTGTAGATTATTACTTTTTAAAAAAAAAATACTATCTGAGTTTTTTAAACTATTCTATTATTTCTTTAAAATTTAAATAATTTATGTAGGAAGAAATATAGGTGGTAAGTTATGGGACCATTCATAATTAATGTTCTATTAGAAAATTTAAAAATATTTGTCAAATATCAGACCATTTAAGTAAGTTCAGAGATGACAAAAATAATGAATACAGTTATTGGATAAATGCTCATCTATGTTTAGTGTTTGATGAATATTGGACTTCTGTAAAGAATGTTTACAGAAAGTCTTATCAAAATAACAACATCATTGTGTGAAGCTTTCAAAAAAATGCTTGGTTATTTGGAAGATGTTAATATTTTATATGAAACTGGGTTCGGGAATACACGAAATATGGTGATGCATAATGATATTTGATGGCTTTTGTTGTTATTAAAAATAAATTAAGTCTGCATATTATATGAAACATTATAGATATTGGAATTATGAGGAACATAGTAAATAATGGTATTTATTGCATAAAACGTGTTTTGTGAAGTGTTTAGTTTGTTGTAAGAAATATACTGATGAATGAGTGTAAAGAAGATGTTTGTTATTGGTGTTGTTACTAATAGTAATTAAATTAAAAGAAGTTTCATATACATAAGAAAAATTCCATATTTTATACTTAACCTAAAAAATGAAAATATATATCAAAAATACAAGCACAAATTGAAGTTAATCACAAAGAAATCTGAATTCAGACATGTTACTAATCATAATCACAGTAAAAGCAGTTTTTTTTTTGTCAGTAGTACCACGAGTGGCAGAAAATTTCCATTGTTGATACTCGGATTGCCTAACATGTATGCTCCTTCATTTAAACCTGTTCCTCAATAACTTATTCCTTGCTTTGTAGTGGTACTTGCAAGCTCAGTTATGCATATGACAATCTTCCATTGTTATGCAGCTTCCTGTTTTCTCTATTGCAGGTTGAATCAACATCAAGCCTTGTAATACTAGCTCTGTCAGAATCACAAAGTGTTTGCACAACTTGTCATTCTCATGAATCCTATCAGTCATTTAATCCAGTAAAAAATGGATCACCATCATACCTTATGTGCACCAAGTATACCCTAGAAAACCACTTTTTTTTTTTTCTTGTTGGAGTATGAAAGCCAGTGCTACTTAGTGCCACATACTTTCTTGAAGACTTTATCAAGCTTGAAGGGCATGTTGTGAGTGGGCTGTACTGGATGTAAAGAAAATTAGAAGTTCTAGTTGACTTTTTGGCCTTGCCAATATGTCTCTGGCATTCTTGTCATCAACTGCAAAAGTCTAGAGTTGCTTCAGCTAATATCTCATTCACACTTGTATTGCTGAATCACTCCCATATATCACAAACAGTAGCACTTAGTTTCAGAGACATTTATTGGACTTTTATCATAGAGTCCAATTTTCTGCAAGGTTTTGCAACCCCAGTGATCTCTTTCTTGCTTTGTTCTCTTTCTCCTGTTTTCAAAACCAGTCTTTTATTGCTTTATCCCATTCAGCATTTCTAAATACTTCCTACAAGAATTTTAGTTTTATATGATAAGTACATTGTAACTAATTATAAATATAAATCTTATATGCATAAGTTTAAAAGATGTATTTAAGACCTTTATGTAACATATATAAAGGTTGTTAAGGAATAATATTGTATAATATCTGTGAATGATATGTATGGATGTTGGTATTCTATTCAGAGTGACATAAACATTTGCCTTGTATATTGGTTAGAATTAGTGGAAAAAATATGTACAATTTTCTCTTCTGTACAGAAAACAAGAGTTAATAGCAGCTGAAAGGGAAGAAATAGAAAGACAGCGTAAGTCTATAGGAAAAAAGAAAACCAGTACTGCTCAACAGAAGAGTAAATTTACTTTAGGGAATTCTGCTTTATTAAATGGAGACTTCTTAAATCCCGATGCTTTGAAAGAGTAAGTTACAACATGATTGATAATTTGTTTTTAAGCTCAAGTTACATTTAATTGGACGTTTTAAGATGTTTTTAGTTCAGTATGTTCAAATCTTTTATATGCAGCATTGTAGTGTTTGTTTTACATCACAGGTAATGTTATGTAAAGGTTTAGCAGTGGTCCATTGATGTAGTACAAATGAAATTATATCTGACATTGATGATCTTTTCCATTACTAAATACAGGAACAAAGTATGAATTACACAAAAGTTATTTTTGTTTTGTGGAACTTAGTGTGCTTGTTTTTTGCTCTAAAGCAGTTTTTAGCATAATAGTGCATGATAAAACTAAAGACATTATATGGTATCACTCGGGAGTTTCTAATTGTTTTACAGTTTAAAAGGTAATCTATCATTTACTTTGTGGAAAATTGTAAATATATGGATGCATGTATATTGTGCATATAAGTATTATATACTTACACCAAATTAAAATTAAAAAATATGCAATGAAAACTTTTTTATTGAAGGTTATTTTTATGATTTTCATAAAATCACCAATTAATCTTCTCCATCTCAAAAAAAAGTGTCACTAGTGTCAGTTGTTTCTTTTTCTCCTCACAGTAGAAATACTTAAACAAATTGCATGAAACTCAGTTCAAACTTACTAGATATCTAGTTTAGGTTTTGAAATATTAGTGTTGTTAAATTTAGTATTTATATCATTTTTATGTTGTGAAATTTCCATACTGTGATGGTAAGAAATGGCATTGGAAAATGTTAGAAATGCTTCCTTTGATCCTAGTTTTCTAATTCTTGATCAGAAAATTAAATTTTACATATCCAATCATTTTCAACTTGACTTTTCATAATTTAACTTGTGTATTAAAGTAGTCACCGCTTCTGGTTATGAATCATAAAATACACAAAGATTTATTGTTAATCTAAAACCTGACCTTTATATTAATTTCAGATGTTACCTTTGTCAGGCTAGGTATCATGATTTTTACTAATAAAATTCTTGGTTGAGATCAATGTATATAAAATATAGATATATTTCCTTTTTGATGATTAATAGATTATTTTGATATGATAAACTTAACAATAATAGTAAATAAATAAGGATTTGAGTCATCTGAATATTTTGCCATTGCCTACCATATTCGCTAATCTTAATTAAGCTTACATGATATTTTGTTGTAGAAGTGATTTATGTTTCTTCACTTATATAATTTAATATGAACATATTTTCAAGATCAAAATAATATTGAAAGTTCTGTGTTTTATTCCTAATTCTTCTAAACTTCCCATTAGATTCCTTTGTTCACTTTTGAAGGAGGCTCCAGCTAGTCACTGTCCTATAAAACATAAATTACTACACAAACCACTTTATTTGCTCTACATAAACAGTGTATTATCTCTAATTGTATGTAAAGATTGCATGTAGCTATTTTCAAAGCAATGTTTCATTAGTAAGTGTTCAAACCACATGCTATGACATCAGAGAAGGGTGGGAACAAAAAAGCTTTATTAATAGAACCATTAAACCTTTTGATACGGGTCACAGGTGAAAGGCTATGTTGACTCGCATTCAACATTTTATTGAACTACTATTTCATGAATTTTTTTCAATAAGTTTGGTACTAAACTGTAGATTATAATTCAAATTTTACAACTATATATTACTCAATTTGTTAATTTAAAAGTGAATATTAAAAAAACACAAATAAACATTGATTTTTGTGTGACACGTGGTATGTTGAATGCAGCACTGGTTCAAATTAGATGTTTGTGAAGTCAAATACTAAGTCTAGTTTTGAACGAATTGGAAACTCAAATTACTGATATTGAAGCTAGAATATAAAATAAAGAGCCTCTTATCTTTTCAATTTACCAAGATATTACTCATGTAATAAATCAAACACAGTGGCACCCCACCCACCTCTTTCCATTTTTGGAAATGCCCCTTATATACACTTCTATATATGACATAAATAACCAATCGGAAGCTTAGGATGTCCCCCTAGTGGTTTTCTCAGCCTTTCTAACATTCCCTCTACCATTTCTTTCTTTTCAATCAAGATTTCAATGAGGAAGGTTGTGTCTTTAGTCTGCTTAAAATTCCATATTTTTTAGACTAAAATACATCTTAGTTACTAAGCTTGATAAATTGTAGTGGAATTCTGTGGTATTAATGTAATAATTTATTATATTTTAGTTATTCAAACATATCTATAAAACCTTAAAAAGAATATTTTGTTTCATATCCTCGATGTGCAATTTTTTTAAAGGCTTAGCAACCTATGTCAAGCAGCAACCAAGTACAAAGGTCGTAACTAGAAGAGATAATTGTTTGCTTTACTTCTTTATTTACTGTTCTATGTTTTAAGAAAAATAAGTTTAAGAACTTATTTCTAAATAGCAATAACCTATATACATATATATATATATACTGTATTTTACAAAATACTAGTCAACTAAAACACAGCCAAGACAAGTTACTTTGCTCAGACCAAAGGTCACCCTTATGTTATTTGATACTGTAACATAAGTGCACATGAGCTGCATCATTATAACTTCTGTATTGTTAGCCAGGTATGGGTGAAATATCAATATAATACAAATAATAAATATATATAAATGTGTAAAGTTATGAAATTTAAGCTATTTCATCTAAACATATTTGTTTTTGTGTTATAATTTGTGTTAATTCTAGAATGAAAGAGGCATAATTTATATTTACTTCCTAATTTTTTATGGTGGTTGCGAGATCGGTCAAATCTACTGAACCCATACAGAGATTAATTACTGAAAATAGCAGATAATAAACATTTGATAACTATCTTGACATTATAAAGACTTCACATGTGAAATTTCAAAATTTTTTGATGCATAAAAGTATTTTTCATCTTAAAATGAAAATTACTTTGCATGAGAGAAACGTTGCTTTACAAACCTTAAGACTTAATAAAAAAAATTATATATTTTGCGTATGAAAGCATTGTAACGTTTACTGATAAACTTCCAAATTTTGTTAACATTCGCTTACTAATTTAAAAGTTATAGCATGAAAACTATAACAAGCATATAATGGTTATGAGGTCATTCCCAGGGTTGAAAGAGTTAACTTAGAAGGGCAATCACATGAGAAACAGCACATGTATAATTATATTCTCAAGGGATGGTAGCTTCTCAAAAATGTTATAAATGCTTTAGTACTAGAATAAAATGTTTAAAAAAATTAAATATGTTGTGTACAGGTGAAAGACTCCTTTGAGCTGCACAGAAATAAAAATTAGAAAGTTTTTTTTTCATTATTATCTTTCTTTGGGAATTATACTGATTAAATTTTGAAGAATAACAAAATATCACTTTCAAACTATTTTTCGGTTAAATATTGGTAAAATAGAATTAAAATTTTTTTGTTAGTTTACTTAAATTTGTGTGGTGTGCAAGGTAGCACTTTGGATTTATTATCTACAGTTTATTTGTTTGTTTTACTTGTGCTAAAGTGTAAGTGGAATGTAATGGTATTTCTGGGTTACTATTTGAATCAGAGACATTCCTCATTCATATCTGTGAATGAGTGTTGTTCTGCAAGACACAAGAAAAAAACTTGAATAAATGATAATATAGAATATATTGACACATCCAAATGAAAACTTTTTCAAGTTAATTTTCTGCGACATTTCAATTAGACACTCTTCATCTTTACTACCTGACGAAGTGGCATCTGCTCAAAACATTGCAGAAAATAAGTAATAAGTCATAATGCTGATATATTGGTTTTATTGTAACAACCACTGTTTTTACATGTAGACATTCAACAAGTAATTCTGATCATTCTTTAATTTATAAACAATTTACTTCTGCCAAAGCATAGAGTATTTTACAAGTTTTTTAACTTACATTTCTTAATCTATATGTTTTACCCATGATATATATATGTATGTGTAACCTTCAGGCGCACCTGGCATGACTACTATGAACAGGAAGAGATTCTCAAGCTAAGGCAGGCAGCACTAAAGAAAGAGGATGCTGATTTACAGTTGGAGCTGGAGAAGCTAGAAAGAGAGAGAAACCTTCACATTAGAGAATTGAAGCGACTACATAATGAAGACCAGTCAAGGTACAGTCAACCAACTTTTACTAATGTTTCATGGTAGTATAAAATGTTACAAGAACCACAAACCTACATCCAAAAGTGATTGATTTCCATTGTGATGTAATCATTTCTCTTTTATGCCTTCATACTTTGAAAGGTGGTGTAGTCAAACAGTCCAAGGCTAGAGATTTGAGAATGAGTATACTACAGCTTTACTTGTTTATCTTTCTTTACAACCAAGGATATATAGTGAAATCTGTCTAACAGAAACTAATGGGATCACCAGAGTTCTACAAGGCCGTTTTAAACAGTAAACTGTTTTTGAGAGATCAAGTGTGTGTGTATCTGTATCATAATAACATCAGTAACAGATTTGGTACTACTTGAAAAAATGTGAGAAGTAATCAGTGAATTATTAACTACCAATTAACCCTTCCAAGATGGGTCACGGGTGAAAGGCCATGTCATCTCGTTTGTTGACTTGTATTCAAAATTTTATTGAACTACTATTTTTTGAATTTATGTCAATAAGTTTGGTATCAAACTGTAGGTTATAATTCCAATTTTAGTACTATATATATTACTCAATTTCTTAATTTAAAAGCAAATATTAAAAAACAAATAAACATTGATTTTTATGTGTCACGTAGCATGTTGAATGCAGCACTGGTTCATATTAGATATTTGTGAAGCCAAAATACTAAGTCTATAGTTTTGAACAAATTAGAAACTCAAATTACCAATATTGATAAGCTAGAATATAAAATAATAGCTTCATATCTTTTCAATTTGCTAAGATATTGCTCATGTAATGAGTCAAACACAGTGGCATCCACCCACCTCTTTCCATTTTTGAAAATGCTCCCTTATATACACTTACTTCTGTATATGACATGAATAACGAATCGAAAGCTAAGAATGTCCCCTTAGTGGCTTTCTCAGCCATTTATAGCAGAGTTGGTGCCATTTTTTTCTTTTGAACCAATATTTCAATGAGGTAGGGTGTGCCTTTAGTCTGCTCAAAATACTAGTCGACCAAAACACAGCCAAGACAAGTTACTTTGTACAGACCAAAGCTCAACTTTGTCATTTGATACCGTAACATGAGTCGTTGTAACTTCTATATTGTTAGCCAGGCATGGGTGAAAGGTCAATATAATACAAATAATAAATGTATAATGTTATGAGATTTAAGCTATTTAGTCTAAACATTGATGTTTTCATGTTATAACTTGTGTTCATTCTAGAATGAAAAAGGCATGATTTGTATTTACTTCCTAATTTTTTATGGTGGTTGCGAGATCAGTCAAATCTACTGAACCCGTACATTGATTAATTACTGAAAATAACAGATATGAAACATTTGATAACTATCTTGACATTATAAAGATTTTGCATGTGAAATTTCAAAATTTTCTGATGCTTAAAAGTATTTTTAATCTTAAAATGAATATTTCTTTGCATGATAGATAGGCAACATGTGAAAAGATAAAAAAGACATAAGAAAAACATTGCTTTATAAACCTTAAGACTTAATAAAAAAAAAAAATTATATTTTATGTATGAAAGTATTGTAATGTTTACTGATATCCTGCCAAATTTTGTTAACATTTGCTTACTAATATAAAAGTTATAGCACGAAAACTATAACAAGCACAAAATGGTTACGAGGTTGGTCCCAGGGACCGAGCCTGTGCTGAAAGAGTTAAATAGTCAATTTTCATATTGCTACATTTCTAAAATTTAATTTTTGATTAACTCCTAAAATTGAGAATGTACTGTGTGACGATTTTATAATTTTATCTATAACAGATTTTGTGGCTTTAAATAATTATTTAACTCTCAGAACAAACTGTAAATCTTTAAGATATACATTTTATATTAATTTCTATTAGAAAAATGAGATATTGTATAGGCAATGATGTGTATTTTTTTTCAACAGGTTTAACAATCATACAGTGCTAAATGAAAGATATCTTCTCTTAACTTTGCTTGGAAAAGGAGGGTTTAGTGAAGTTCATAAGGTAAGTCACCTGCATGATCTGGACACTCAGTTTTATTCCATTTCTGTATGAATGTATAATTATGTGTAATATATTACATCAAATCACTTTTAGACGATTGAAAAGCTTTGCCTGCAATATGAAATAATTAGATCTGTTCATCATGTAGTTGTTACCAGGATCCACATAAAAACTTATAGTTACATTATCATTTGTGAATTTTAATAAGAGGAAATAGAACAGTGAAAAACTAGTGTGATCTTTACGATGGAATAAGAGGTAATTGTTTAGCACATATATGTCTCGTAAAACACTACAATTAGCACTTTGCACTTGATATAATGTTGTTGTTTTTTCAGAGGTCAGTTTTCTCATATGGACTAATGAAATAAGAATCTTATTTAATACTGGATGATCCTCTAAGTGACGTCAGATATTATTGGACCATTTCAGCCTAATGTTTAATACACTTTGTGTCTCTCTAGGCATTTGACCTTAAGGAACAGCGTTATGTAGCTTGTAAGATACATCAACTAAACAAGGACTGGAAAGACGATAAGAAGGCAAACTACATAAAGTAAGTTTTTAAATGTAGTGAAAAGAATTGAAGACTTTGTTTTCTTATGAAGTCAGCACTCATCTTCACATCATGATTTACCATAAATTTCTTTGAACATATTAGGAATGCATATTTCTAAAAAGGCTTTGGCACCTATGATGAGCACATGCACAGATAGCCTATTTTGTAGCTTTATGCTTAATGACAGAAAAAAAAACAGATTTAATGTTTATAAAAGTAACACCTAAACTGTTTATGAATGGAATGCCAAGATAAATGTTTTTTATACATAATTTAGCTATATTAATATTACCATGGATTTAACTGCAGATAAAATTATTAACCAATTTCCTGTGAATAAATCAACTTTACCATTGGATTTAATAGCAGATGTTGTTCTGATACTTTGCTCAGCCAATTTAATATATTTTTTAAAATTAAGCATAATGTTGATGTGTTGGTTCATTGTCTAATGACGTTAACTTCACCTTGTATCTAAGTATAAAACGATACTAATGTTTCAGTATATACCTGACGAAAGTAGTTTACTTCTTTATCTAAGTTACAATGACACAAGAGTATTTATGCTTTATTTGGTGAAATTATCTTACTCTTAATTTAAGTAGCAGATAATACAGATTTATCAGTGTCTTGTCTGATGAAAGTGGTTTACATCTCGATCTAAGTAACAAATGATACAGGTTTATCATTCCCTTGCCTAACGCAGTTAGCTTACCCCTCGATCTAAGTAACAAATGATACAGGTTTATCATTGCCTTGCCTAACGCAGTTAGCTTACCCCTCGATCTGAGTAGCAAATTATACAGATTTATCAGTGCTTTACCCTGGATTTAAGTGCCAAATGTGTACAGAAATAGACAAAAAAAGGTAAACATTTTAGGAGCAGCTAATGTTGGTTTTAATAATCTGTTTTGTTATGTTATCACATTACACATTAAACAACACAAAGATGCAGTAGAGTGTTGGCATTGCAATTCATTTATTTATTGTAATATTGTGAATTAGAGTTATATATATATATATATACGATTCTGATCATTTGGTTCCTAATCAAGTTA
This sequence comes from Limulus polyphemus, assembly GCF_000517525.1. NCBI lineage: Eukaryota > Metazoa > Arthropoda > Merostomata > Xiphosura > Limulidae > Limulus > Limulus polyphemus. Next base: position 71,449 of record NW_013666983.1, read on the forward strand.
CGTTAATGAGATTAAATGTTAAAAAAAATATTGTAAGCAATTTTGCTGGAGTATGCTTGATTTGTTACTTTAATTGGAAAATCCACTCAAGTTTCAGAGGAATTTCGTTTAGAAACAATTATTTAGCTACAGTAATGTTATCTCAACAGGCACGCTTTAAGAGAGTACAACATCCACAAGGCTTTAGATCACCTAAGGGTAGTGAAACTCTATGATGTGTTCGAGATTGATGCAAATTCGTAAGTTGAAAATATAAGAATATTAATCGGGAAAAAATGTTTTTCTTTGCTTTAACAGTACTGACAGCACTTGATTTTTTTTTTATTAAGTGTTAATTAAAATTGGACATTTGTTTGGAACAATTTAAAACTAAGATGTGATGTGTGTGTTTTTTGTTTTTTTTTCAGTTTTAATGGTCTGTGTTCCTATATACTTTCATAAGTTACCAAAGTCCTATTATTTAGCTTTAAGTATCTTTATGAGATTATAAAGTTGTAAGTAAAACACAAATGATATCCTCATGTCAAACTTGTACAGTAACCAACACCAGTACAGTAACAGTTCACCATTGTTTATATAAAATTTATCTGTATGGACAGTTTTCAAAACTCACTATCTGGTTTAATACTACAGTTTTTGTAATAATAACTTAAACTTGTAGCTACCTTCTACAGATTAATATAAACAGTAAGGAACCTTAAAAAATGAAATATTTGATTCTTTTAAAATATTATTACTGAGTCACATGCATTGTTTTAATTTGCTAACAATTGTGCAAAAAACTATCTATGAGAAGAACCTTGTTCCACTTCACTACCTTGGTATCACAAACTTTAAACCTTCAAGCTGTTTTTGTGCTTTTGATCACTCATTTTAAAGTTTTATATGAATGTACACACTTAATTTTACTTTTATGTTTAGTTTTTTTCAAGCAATTCACTATGTTGTCACTTCTCTAGGATCTGGTTTATATTGTTACCACATTTAGTTTTTTTGTATAAAACACATTAACTTTTTATTACAACTTTCTAAGATCTTCACAGAAGTGTATGTTTGTTATATTCAGTTGTTTTTAAATGGGATCACTGTGTCTGTTCTTGTTGGGCTTGTACTTTCATAGATCTCTTGGTCCCATGTAAGGTTTAAGTTGTTATACGTTTACTTTGTGCTACTTTTCTAGGCCCTATGTAAAATATATGTTTTTAAACATTTACTTTGTGAATGTTTCTTTAAATCCTATGTGAGCTTTATGTTGTTATAGATCAGTTGGTATTCATTTCTGAAAACCATCTATATAGACTCTTCTTAGAGTTTTATCTCTAGGTTCTTAATATTACTGTTTTGCTGCTCTCATAGATTTTGCACAGTTCTTAGTTACTGTGGTGGCCATGACCTTGACTTCTACCTCAAGCAGCACAAAAGCATCCCAGAGAAAGAAACCCGGTGTATTATCATGCAAATTGTTCATGCTCTCAAATACTTGAATGAAATCAAACCTCCAGTCATTCATTATGATCTCAAACCTGGTGAGTGTATTATCTACAGATTTACCAACCAGATGACAATGCATTCCTTATTTGTTCCAAAAGTTTTCGTTTATTACAACTCCTCTGTTTATTATTCCCATAATGTTTCCATTATTCTTAGGTCATTTGATGTTTATTGTCCTCACATACTTGAAGAACATATATTTTATTTCACCAAAGGGAACATTTTACTGGATAGTGGAACAACTAGTGGAGGAATCAAGATCACAGACTTTGGCCTAAGTAAAGTCATGGATGATGAAAACTATAACCCTGAACATGGCATGGACCTAACTTCTCAGGGTGCTGGGACATATTGGTAATTGATTGTGGTTTTTGACATCTTCAACTTTCTCTTTATGAATGTCATAACTCCAATTTGACACTTTTAACGTTAAGCATGGTTAACTGAATGCTTAATTTTATCCTAGATATTATATTTAGGTCTCAGTATTCACATTTTCACATCTCGTGACTTACTGCCTGATACATAGAATTAGAATTGTATGGATTATTATTTATATCTAAGAACATGCAATGGGATGGATTACTGTCATCAGAAGTGTATAACAGAGCATTACTAAGACTGACTTCTTTCAGTTGCATGTACTGTTCCACTGTAGTAGACCAGATTATGTAAAAGGAAAGAAAAAAGGTTTCCTTGTATCAGCCTATTACAAAATTTATTAATAAACAATACTATAATACTAATTTATTTAGTAAATTTTTCTAGATATGAAAAAATAACTGTGTACAGTGCTACCCACTTTAATCAACTTCCTGCATTATAAATTCCCATTCCTTGATTCTCTTTACTATAGCAAAAAGTGTCTTGTTTTCTCAGTATTGACTTTATTGAATAATAGCTGATGTTGACAGGAAAGTTTGGTCCCAATATTCATTGTTTTCTTTATTTCAATGTGGACAACATACATAAAAAGCACTTCTGAAGGAAATTTCAAACCATAAAAATGGAAAAATGTGAGCCATGAACAAATGACAAATTATTATAATCCAGGGTAAAATTTGTTATTATTAATTTTTTAGTTATCTGTTGGAAAACTTAAGAAAAATACACGTGAAATGATGGGTGTTACGGTTACATTGATTGCATTGTAGAATGAAAGTTGATATTATTTAAAGTAATTAGTCAGAAGGTCAGCCTCTTATCAATTAAGCATGTTGCATTGATGAGAATAGGTGACTAGTTATTACAGTTTAATTCATTTACAAAGAACTGTACATAAATAAGTATTCAAAAGCCAATTAAACAATTCATGTATTTGCAGCATTAGTATGCAGGATCCGGGAAGGTTGGGGTGGGAGGGGATAATAAATGTATTTTTTTTCATGTGATTTTTCATCAACTTGAAACAGCAATATTAACAATCTATTATGTCAAAAAACCTTAATGGGCTCAAAAGCAGTGATAAAAACTGGTAGCATTGTTATTATGAGAGACAAGATTAAGTACAAGCTAATAGTGGACAAATTCCTCAACGTTTCTTGAAATGCAGGATTGCAAACATCTCTATCTTTACATTTCACTTGCTTGATCTCTTGCTTTAGAAAATATTTGTTGTATTTTTGATGTTTAATGTGCTACATGTGTACCTACTTATCAGAATCACTTGGATAAATCTTAAATTCATTTGAGATATAAAATTTGTTCATAGAAGATGATAATGACCCCATTGACCAAGGTCTAATGTTGATAGTTTTTGTAATTTAATCAATACGTATAGTTGTTATAATAAAATACAAGAGTTCAGCTTCATATATTTTGCAAGCTAATATACTAACCATCTTCTTAGGAAAGTGCTCATATTGTAGTAATCTATTTTAATTTTTCTCCCAAAGACACTTTAACTCCAACTATCAAATTCATTTTTAGAATCTGTCTATTAATGGTGAGTTATTATTTTGGACCAAAAACTCAATTCAGTTTGGAGAAATAGAAAATCTACCAAACTATACAGGAAGGAGAGGGTTGGTGCTGACTCCATTTTTCTGATGCATGCTACTTAGAATGGTTAATATGGGCTTCTAAAATGTAGGCTTGTGTTTGGCACTTCTATTCATTAAAAAGGTTTCATAGAACTCCCCCACCCCCAAACAGAAACAATTATAAAAACCTTAGGTCACCAGAAGGATTTAGAAAAAAAGCATAAAACTGTGTTGAATAGTTTTATCTGGTAATTTAATTTTGTTTTAATTTCAGGTATCTTCCTCCAGAGTGTTTTGTTGTTGGCAAAACTCCTCCTAAAATTTCTTCCAAAGTTGATGTTTGGAGTGTTGGAGTGATTTTCTACCAGTGTCTATACGGTAGGAAGGTAAGGCAGTTTTCATAAATATCAGTTTTGAATCTTCATTTTCTGCTAACACTTTCCTAGCCAGAATATTTTTTTATTTTACCGTTTCTACTTTATTTCCTGCTATTTGAACAGCTCTACATGATGTATGAAAACGAATGGTTTAAAACCTGTTCATGAAGTACTTTTTTTTTCAGCAAAGCGGTTGAGAATTTACATTTTCTTAATCAACTTATAAAATATATTTTGTTAACATTTTCATTGAATAAATAAATATATTCTGCTTCTTCTCCAGGCATTAACAATCATGCTTTCCATGTCTCTCTGTCTTTGGTGTTCTTCAACAATTCTAACTATTTTATGAGTCCATCAAGCATCTTTATTCTTCATATTTGTTTTTCTTTCCTTCTATCTTGCCAGTTGTTAACATTGTTTCATTTTTTCTTTCCTCATCACATGGACTACGAACTCATCCTTGTCTCTTTCTTGTTGGCTTGTATCAGTGCTTGTTCGTTAATGTTCTTCTTAGTTCATGATACTTGCAGCATTCTTCTTAAGAACCACATTTCAGCTGCTTCATGTTTTCTCTCAACTTCCTTTGTTATTGTCTGTTTTGTATCAGTACATAAGTATGGACTCAATGTGACATTGTAAGGCATTTCCTCTTCCTTCTTTTGATATATTTTTTGTTTGTCGATATAGCTTTTGTATTTTGAAGAGCATTATTCTATTTGTAACCTCATCTATGCATTTACCATCTGATGTTATTAATGAACTCAGATAGTTGAAACAGTGAACTTGTTTGATTTTTGTCCCAACATTTTTAATGATGCATTTTGGGATATTACTTTTCTTAGATGATACCATACATTCAGTTTTCTTGCTGTTGATAGTCTTTTTGTTTTACTTTCATCATTAATTATATTTACCATTTTTGAATAATTTTCTCATTTTCAGCATTTAGCACTATGTCATCTGTATACTTCAAGTTATTGATATTATATTCTCAAACTTTAATTTACAACCTATTTACTGTACCTCTGAGAGTACAATTCTAAATGTAAGAATTGACATTTTCTGTTAAAACTTTTTCTGCCAGATACTCTAAAATCAAAATACAAAAAAATGTGATGAATTCCTCACAATTTCAAACAGTGTCTACTTATTTTAAAACTATATTTTCTGTTAATTAGTTTGCCTAATGTTGTCTTAATAATTTGACTAGTATTCCTTTTCTTGAGTTGTATTTACCTGCTCATGACAGTAACAAATTGTTTTTTTCTAATGTTTTCAAAATTTTTAAATTGATCTGTCTAGAGGGTTTCTTTTTTAACAATGCTACTAAAACTGTTTTATCATTGTTACATAGTATTAATCACAGACAAGTTTAATTTTTGAAATATATTAATTCCTTTCATTGCTGTAGCCCTATTTTGTTATGTTCTTGAATAGCTCGTAGTTACAATTGAGCAATCTAAAGCTTAACCAATCTATATACATATTTACTGATACTGTTTGGTAAAACTTGACCAATGTATAATTGTACTGACCAAAACTATTTTGTAATGCTTGACCAATCTGTACTTGTACTTACCAAAACTATTTTGGTTTGTTTTTGTCTTTTGTCATCACTAGATTAAAATCCATGGCATTAATATTTAAGTTTGTTTATTTAATTTACATCATATTTGTAAAACCTGCAATATTAAATCATCAATAAACTCCATAGTTTTACAGAATATAACTTTTTTGAGACTTGTGCTTTAGAGAAGAAATGTGGTTATGAATTTATTTTATTTTTTTCATTATTTGAGAAGAAAAATTTTGCTTTCCTTTTAGCCTTTTGGTCATAACCTTTCTCAGGCCACTATTCTTGAAGAGAACACCATTTTAAAAGCTACAGATGTTGACTTTCCTGCCAAGCCAGTTGTTAGTAATGAAGCTAAGGTAAAACTTCATACTGTAACACCATGCTTCACACACATATATATATGTAAAACATTGCAATAGAACTAAAATAAAAAAATTATTTTGCATTATCAGTGCTAGTTGTCAACATTAAGTCATAACGGAAAATGTCTGTAGTCATGTCACCCAAACACATTGGGGATATACCACATATCAGACAAAAATCCAGATGCTGATGTCAAACTTGCCAGCAGCTTTTGAAAATCTGTTAACAGTTAGGAGTTGAGTACTTACACCCACAGCCTCTCAACTCCTACTGCCTGCTGCTGAAAGGCAATTACCCTCAATACTCAGATACAACCTTAAAAGTAGAAATATAACCACCCAACATCCACCCTTTTATTTACAAAATGATTTTAAACAGAACTAATGACCCTACCTTAATAGTTCTTAAACTCTCAACCTCCTCTCTCTCTTAAAGATTTGTTCAAGTATAACTCAGGCAAGCTGATACAAGCCCAGTTACCTGAAGTTAGTCTTTCTGTCCTGGTATACTGGGAGCAGCTTATTTGAACCCCAAACTTTCAAGCATTTACAAGTCTCTTCATTAGGTAGAACACCTGACAGAAGATTCTTTGAAAGAAGAATTCTGTGAGGAGAACATGAGAATATTTATAACAATGTTGTTGTGAATTAAAGTATCATAATCTTCTGTATCAAAAAATAACACTGGTACAAAACATCAAGGGGTAGATGATTCATGACTTTAGAAAAACATGTAGGTTCAAGAAGTCTTGATAGAAACTAATAACAACCCTGAGCATTTTCAAAAGGTCCATCTCTCAGAAGCGCTTGGGTTATAGGGTTTCTATTCATTTCTGAGGAGTAGATGATGATACATCAGTATCATTTAGTGTAATTGTATATGTTTGTGTGTCTATGTGTGTGAGTGAGACATATATATACTCAGACACACACACACACACATATGCAAGAATAAATATGTTGAAAGAAAATTAACATGTGTGCCCAACGTTCATTATATTTTCCTTCGGTGTTATTTCACCAATTATAAAAAATACGGTAATTTTATTTCATGTTTTAATAGTATTTAACCTTTTTTTTCACGGCTGTTGCTCCATCCCACCTTTATTATCAATACACACAACAATTTTATTATTATTATTTTAAGTGTAGTTGACATTATTTTGCATTCATTGTATTTATGTGTGTTTATATACATATATACTACAAAATTATATTACATTCTACTTTTTGTCTAATCTTTTACTCTTCAATGTTTTTGCCTCAATAGATATTTATCTCACTGGAAATTATAAATTACAATCTGTATAGTGGTGTAATCATTAATCATGCCACCAATATGAAAACAAAAGTCAAAAATGAAATGCATTTCAGTGTTGATTAGTTTTTTTTCAGATACCTACTAGAAAATAGGAGTTCAGAAAATATTTTAACATACTAGCATCTAATGATGCAATAATTTTTACAAGTAAAGAAAAGTGTTTGAATGTACGACACTTCCAGCTCATTCTAATTCAATTAATATTTTTTTATGAAAAAGATATATTTTATTGTGGTGTCTAAGAAAACTGTGAATGATTTAAGCTACAGAAACTTCAGTTTGATATTTTAACTTAGGAACTATATATATATATATATATATAT
>NW_013666983.1:79791-97032 GCF_000517525.1 Limulus polyphemus
GTGTTCCTTCTGTAATTATTAAAACAGGTTAACTTGTTTTTAAGAGGAGTTTAATAATAATCAATTGTAATTTTTATAAAAAGATGTTGATGAATATCTTAAATAGAAGTAATATTACTGCTATTGTTTTTTTCAGCAATTTATTCGTCGGTGCCTCCAGTACAGAAAGGAAGATCGTATCGATGTTTTTGGCATGGCAAATGATGACTACTTCAAATCCAATTATGGCAAATATAGCCGGCAAGCCAGTTCATCAGATAGATCTTAGCCTCTTAAGGATTAATAGGTTTATTTCTCAAGCTTGTAGACCTTTAGTGTTCTGCACGCTGTTCTGGTTAAAAGACACTTGTGATGAAACACTGAGAAGACTAGCACAAGGAAAGGGTTAAGAGACATGTGCCAGTCTTCTGTTCTCTGTCTGTACATCAACAAACTTAGCTCCTTGAAATGAAAAATGAATGTACAAAGAATTAAATGGTGGTATACTTGGATGCATATTTTTCTCTCATCACGGGCAGCATTTCTGCCTGTACGAGCTTAGAAGAGTTTAGTGTAATATAAACTGTACAGTGTGTAGGTGAGAATGGACCAGGGTAAATAATTCATGTGTGTATGTGTGCATTTGAACAATTCTATTAGAATGAAATTGTAACATCCTTATGTTTGATTAAGGAAATATGATGGCTTGTGAATGATCAGTTTAACCTGAGTAATTAACAAACCTGGTCTTGTTTGTTTTCTTTCTGTCTCTCTCAAGTATGGTGTTTTACAAGACAGTCTCCTAATATGTTGGGAATCAATTTTTTTTTTATTAAGTACTCAAACAATTACCCAGTTTTTAATTCTATTGACAAACACTAATCGCTACTTATTTGTTGATTCAGTACTAGTGCTTAAGTTTATTTCGAATCACTCTTGTATTTATTGAAAAAAAATCCCTTCTATCATTGTTACGTGATTCCTTATTTAATTCAGTATGTTAAAATCTATAGATTTTCTGTTGAAATTAACAATATTGTCCTTTGATTTTTTGGAAAACTATGAATTAGTTTTCTAGTACCAACATTTGCAAATGTTCAGTCACTGATGAAAATGTTACTTCCAACTAGTCAGATTATCATTCACCATCAAGTCTACTGTAAAGTACTTTAGTATCCACAAATTGTTTAAATCAACTTTACTATTTTAACAGGTTTAACTATTTGGTAACTATCTAATTATTCTTCAGTGGACTCGTGAATAGATATTTAGTTTGCATGGAATCGGCCATTGCATTATCAGCTAAGAATACACCGAAAAGGAACATTCTGATCAGTTCTTCAGGATTTTTTGGATCAGCACATCATGTCTACTCACTGAGTGGCCCTGTCACCTTAAACTTAAGTATTTTAAGAATTACTGAATATATTTTTATTTTAAGTTCAGTTATGAATTTACATAACTGAACTTAATGAATTGTTTTATCAATTAAAATTCTGTTATTTTTTCAGCATTTTAAACTTTAATAAACCTTGTTTGTTTGATAAGTGAAATTTACAACTTAAATTTCTCAGTTCTACTTCTGCAGAATTCATTTCCATTTAATGGACCGTGCAAAGATTATCTGTTGAACTGACTCATCAATATCTGTTAAATGAAAGATTTGATACTAATTGAGTGAAATTTTTAGGGTTTTGTAGATCAACACTCGGTATCTACTGAAAAATATTTTTAGTTTTAACACTGAAAATAACACCAAATGTGTATTGAGTTTACCTTGTATGTTTTACATCGCTCTTGAATTTCTGTGTAGCTTCATGTCAGCTTTACTGAAGTAACATATTAATCTCTGTTGGATCAAACCTCTCAATATCTACAGAATTTGAACTTTCAGTATTTATTGGAGTGTATGGATCACTTTTTCAGGACTTACTGAATCAGTATTTCAGTATCCATGAAATCAATGTATTTTCTTTGTTGGATCAACACCTCAACATACATGTTGAATGAAATCATAACTCTACAATAGTTCAACTTAACAGTGTTTACTGTATTATATCTGTAGTTTACTGAATCAGTATTTCAGTATATACACCGTAAGTACTTCAGTATTTACAAAAATAGCAATTCAAACGTATTGAATGAAACCTTTAGATAATACTAGGTTAACATCACAATATTTACTGGATCATATCATCACTGTTTATTGAATAAGTGTTTCTTCATCTACTAAGTCATTACTTCAGAGTTTATTAAGTCATCTCTTGACTATCCAGGTTGCTTAATAGTTCAAAATTTACTGGAATGAAAAGTACTAATACCAGACCCAAGAGCTTACAATGTACTTATACAGGCATTAAACTTGCAATTCATGTAAGTGTAATGCCTGTATGAGTACATTGCAAAGAGGTTGTAAAACAAAGATACAATGTTTGGATTTTTACTTGCTTCTGGTTGCTGACTTAATTATTATTAAAGGGTTTTGACATTAATTTTAGGTTACAAATTATCTTGTACTGTAGGCATTTGTGTGGCTTAGGTCAGCACAATGGGAGAAAAGTTATTTTACTCTCTCTATATTTCATAAAAGTTTTCAATGTGCTGCAGGTTATCAGATATTGTTATTTTCGTTTTTTGTTGTTATTTTTTTTAAGTTTGTTACAGAATACCTCCTGTTGAATTAACTCATCAATTTACTTTTATCATGCCACTTCTGACAAACTGTGACAGTCTATTCCTCGCATCTTAGTGCCTGATGTTTGTAATGTATACCATATTGATGAAAGCTGATGACATAAAAATCTGTGATAAACCAAAATTTTGTCATGCTTTGTCGTTGAAAGGAACATTTTCGTTTTTGCTTTAATAACGTGACAATTTAATTAATTTTTACTGTTCAAACAATTATGGCGTATATAAAATTAAAAGAAAATTATTAAAATATATACAACTTTCCAGGTTATCAGAACTTTTTTCCCTACTGACCAATGAGAGTTCAATATAACGTTCAAACTTAACAGTTATCATAGGTTATCTTCATCAGTATTAAACAAGGCTAGTTCTAACTTTTCACTAACAGTTGTGGTGGGCAACAGTCACTAAAATACATTCTATATTAAACAATATTACTTGTTCTAAACTAACGAACAGATACCATGGGTACCATGCACTGCAACACATTCTATATTAAACATTGCTATTTGTTCTAAACTAACAGGAACAGTTACCATGGGTAGCAATCACTGTAATACATTCTATGTTAAACAACTATTTGTTCTAAACTAACAGGAACAGTTACCATGGGTAGCAATCACTGTAATACATTCTATATACAATGCTATTTGTTCTAAATTAACAAACAGTTACTATGGATACCAGTCATTGCAATACGTTATTCTATATTAAACACTGTTACTTGTTTTAAATAAACTGGCTATGTGTGCCATTCACTGTAACACACTACTTTATATTAAACAATGTTACTTATTCTAAACTAATCCCCCCCCCTAATGGCTCAGCGGTAAGTTTGCAGGCTTACGACGCTAAAATTCGGAATTCAATACCCGTTGTGGACAGAGGACAGATAGCTTAGTATGTAGTTTTGGGCTTAACAACAGCCAAACCAAGTCTAAATTAATTGGAACGGTTACCATAGGTCGCCGTCACTTCAACACATTTTATATTAATGTTAATTGCTCTAAAGCAAAAGGAACAATTGCCATTGATAACCACTACTGTAATACACTATATGTTAAACGATGTTTCTTGACCCGAAAAATAAAAACAACTCGCAATAAATTAAATAACTGTTAATATCCAAAGATACACAGACAACACCACCATGTTTTTTTAGTAAAGTTGTGATTTATGAAAAGAATCCAAAGAAAATTTGCTCCAAAAGTAGTTATAAAATGACCCTAAAATTTCATAGTTAAAAATTATTTGGGTATGTATGTAATTAGTTTGGAACGTATATCTAACAATGAAAATTAAATCAATATTATGGAAGTGAACGTCTAACAATCAAAGTAAAAATCGTGATGATTTTAATTTGCTTTTAACGGAGTATTTCAACACGACGAAAGACAAAATGTTTTGCCCTAAAATATCATGTTCTAGACAAATTCAATGAACGCTAAAAATCAAACATTTATAGAGACATTTTACTTGCGTCCACTTCCCCTGGTGGCTCAGAGGTAAACCTGAGGGCATATAATTCTAAAAATTGTTTCGCTACTCGCGATGGGCACAGCACAGATAGCCCATCGTGTAACTTTTTGCATAACACCAAAGTTATGGTAATCGAACAGTTTTTGTTAGTGAGAGTGCACCATTTTACACGAGGTAAAGTATAAAATAAATACTTTTCGGAAAGATCTAATCCAAATCAAAGATTAATTCATCTGTAAACTATTAACAGACTGCACCTTTTGCGAAGGTTGTTATCATGGGTCTTCGTCAGTTTATAAGAAATGATTCCAGAAAAAGAAGGAAAAAAAATATTTGATTGTTAAATCCTACAATAGAAATGCATCCTTGTGAACAAGGAGCCTCGACTTGCTGGAATTGCTACCAGATTGGTGGAGCTACGTGCCTTCCTACGTCAGATTGAGAAAGAGAACTCATGGGAAGTATATTATTAAACAACAGTTGCAGTGAAAGTGTATAAACTAACAAGCAAGTGGTTAAAGTTAGGCTGTAAATCCTGTAATAACGAAACAAACAAATGATAGGAGAAAACATAATAATGGAGTAATTATGATAACAATGCAAGTTTTTATGTTTTAAAACTGTCATTTTGGAAATCGACGCTTCAGAGATTACCTATTGATAAGAAAGCAACACTGGATAGAGTCTTGTCTTGTGTATAAGAATTACAGCAAATTTTTTTATAGAGCACAAACATTTTAATTTTAAATGTCCCCCAGTGGTACAACGGTATGTCTGCGGACTTACAACGCTAGAAACCGAGTTTCTATACAGGTAGTGGGCAGAGTATAGATAGCCCACTATTTAGCTTTGTGCTTACCTTTAACCAACAAAATGTGATAGATGTTTGGGTGAAACCCGAGACACTCAAGCCAGGATAATACTCCGTTATAGTAGATAGAACAATACAAATTAAGGAAAAATAATAATTTTATAAGAAAATAACTGGAAGCAAGCCGAGTGAAAATACAGGCGCTATCTTAAACTAAGCATGGAAGTGCAACACAAAAGCAAAACGTGGAGTCTCAGAAGAAGAAAAAAAGCTTGTTTGTTTCGGATATTTGCGCAAAGGTTTTTTGGGGGGCTTCTCGCCCGTAATTCTGAACAGATGGACTGGAGGAAAGCCAACTAGTTAAAAGTACCCGCCTACAGCTTTTAATCTACTCTAATCGAATAGTGGAATTAGAAATATCGTACTCGTGGCTCCATAGTACAGAATGTGATTCACTATTTTATTTTATTATTTGTGGCAAAGGGATGCGAGCCAAGACATGGACTGCGTATCCATAGTTCGGTACGCTAACCAGTGGGCCACGTACGGCTCACAAACCTGAAAGTTAAAGCTATCGTAGCCGGTTTTCTTTGTTTGTTTGTAGAACAAAGCCACATTGAAGTATCTGCTGTGTTCATCGTGGGGAATCGAACCACGGATTTTAATCATTGCTGTAGAAATTTATATTTTGCAAGGACGAATGTGTATTTAATATGGTGTGAAATTGAGCTGCGAAGCAATTAATTTTTTTAAAACTTATTTTTGGTCAACAAGAATATTTTTTTTTGTAGTTGAAAGCCGAAAATTTGATTTAACTATCCAGGAGGACTATTATTATGAAAACTAAACGCATTATGTAAAATAATAAGTTTAATTCGTTATTGTTTATAGGGGTTGTTTGTTTGTTATTGAGCAAAGCCACCTACTGTGCCCACTGCATGGAATCGAACCCCGGATTTTAGCGCTGTAATTCCGAAAACTTACCGGAAGACTATATGGGTTGAGACAGGTTTAGCGCAAATTGCCATACTTTTGTATTCTTAGACTGACCGGGTGTAAATTCTAAAAAGGAAATAAGGCATACAACCACTAGTTAAGCCTTTAATTCGGCGCAAAAACAAAATCATCCTAGCTATTCAAGTAAATTATTTTATTTTGAATCTTGCATCTTAATAATAACCCATCTAAGTACTTTCCATAATCCATCTAGTGTACGAAGATGATAGTTTCCCAGCACCAGTTTCAACTGTCCATTTGAACAGAAATCCACACCTGCTGCATCTTTCTATGAAATAGAATGAATACTTATTTCACTGTCCAGCTGTTTGAGGTATGTGACGGTCGAACCGGGAGCATGACTGGAAGCCTTATCTTGGTGAACTCATACCTTGTTGGCCTCGTTTCCAGATAGATATCCTTCTTGATTGTGCTGCATACTGTTGTCTGGAGCACGTGGATGGCGTTTACCGCTGACCTTTGTGTTTTGGGGTTCTCACACGTTACTAGACGCTGCAGTTTTTTTACTACGACTAGGGTATGACTTTTGCAGGACTCTTTTTGAATAGTCCTGGTGCCCAGATTTGATCCATATTTCTTTGTTTTCAAAGGTTTTAAGTATAAGGAATACCCCATCTTGGAAATTATAAATTCATGATTTGAAAACAAACAACTTCATTATCTGAATATTTTGCGTCAAAAAGGACTTTCACATAGCTTTCTAAAAGCAATAAAACGCCGGTAACACCATACTGCCTACAAAACTCTAAACAATGTCAAAGTTTAGTTCTATTACTTGCCGTTCGGGCCCCCCAGTGGCACAGCGGTATGTCTGCGGACTTACAACGCTAGAATCCGGGTTTCGATACCCGTAGTGGGCAGAGCACAGATAGCCCTTTGTGTAGCTTTGTGCTTAATTACAAATAATAATAATAATTGCCGTTCGATAAACGACTTTTTTATCGGCTATGGTTGTCATGACTTCCCTACCTGAATATTAATTTTTTTTTAAATATAACCTACACAATTTTTATAGTACACATTTTCCACCCCTTTATTTAACTCTTAAGTCAACAAAATATTTTCAAAATTTCCATGCATACAAGTGTTTGTAAGTTTAAAAGTAGATTGTTGGTCAAGGAAGTGTCTAAGTTCCTCCCCCCCCCCCCAAGTGGTTCAACCGTATGTCTGTAGATATATAACGCTAAAATCTGGGTTTCGATACTTGTGGTAGGCACAACACAGATGGTTCATTATGCAGCTTTGTGCTTAACTACAAACTAACCTTTCATCCTAGTTATCTATTGTTCTGGGTCATTTACTTGTGATATTATGTGCACTTTATTGTGTAAAAAGTTGTTGTGGAGCACATCAATTAAAGGTGCACAACGATCTTTTCACTGGCAGGTCATGTGAGCCCTTGAGTAGGCCCGAATTGGTCAAAGAATTTGTGACGGTCAATCCCTATATTCGTTGGTAAAAGAATAACCCTAGAGTTGGCGGTGGGTGGTGTTGACTAACTGCCTTCCCTCTCATCTATCACTGCTAAATTAGAGATAGCTAGTGCAGATAATCCTCATGTAGATTTGCACGAAATTCAAAAACAAACAATCTCCTACAAGTCCCTGCCTAAGAGGCCTTTCGCACAATACCAGAACTCATCAGTTGAGTTGAATGATGAGAGACAAAAGAGAAATTTGATGGAAAAATACTTGAAGTCTAAAGTAACGTTATAATGGTTACATTGGAACTTTCATATAATAAATCTGAGAAGTATTTACAGGCGCACTGTTAGTCAAAGTAAGACGGTACTAACTGTGGCTCAGTAGTAGAGCTACAGTACAGAGAGCTTTGTGTAAGTTAAGTTTTGTTCGAATACATGTTATTCAGAACAGCTTTTTGTACAACGTGAATTGTACTTCTATAACTAACGGTTAAAAAGTTATAGTTTAAGGTTGCTCTCGAATCCTGGTTCACGCACATTTATGTGTATTGTTAACTGGGAGTCATGGTCCTCTTATTGGTCAAATACTCTGTCACACCTCGGTACTAGTATTTCAGGAACACTATTAAGTTTTTTAATGGATGATTTTAGTTGTACATCTACTCAATGGTCCATCCCATTAAAACATAATCATATAAAAGTTTGCGAGATATATGATCATGGTGTGGGAGGTCAAGGTCGCAAAGTAGCAGATGTTCTTCAAAATTGAAATGGTTGTTATGCACCCATACCCATTCCTTGACCATTTTGTAATAAACTGTAATTTTTATATTTGTTACCGCATTAAATTATCTCTGCCACCAAACCCAATGAATTGCACTATATATGTCATTTCTGGAAATGTATACAGAGTGATCCCTAATCCCCCTCCCTGTAACCCCCATTTTTTCTTGTGTGTTTCTCTATAATGTTTTCCCAGCCGTGTGGACGTTATAATGTTACGATCAATCCCACTATTTATTGGTAAAAGAGTAGCCCAAGAGTTGACGATTGGTGGTGTTGACTAGCCGCCTTCCCTCTAGTCTATCACTGATAAATTAGGGATGGCTATCGCAGATAGCCTTTGTGTAGCTTTACGCGAAATTCGAAACAAACCAAACATTATGATGTTTTTCAATTATTTGAAATGAACTGAACCGAAATCCATATACTAAATTATGTGTTGTGCCGCTTTTTTTTTTTTTCAAGAATAGAACCCTGTTGTACATTTACTTCAATGCAACGATCAATTTGTTGGAATTGTCACATACATATAAAACAAAAGAAAACCATGGTAACCTATAGTAACTTGTGATATATCAAAATTAGATTTGCTCCTCATACAGATGTCAAAGTTTGAAGAAAATAAATCTAGTTAATTCTGCATTCTAGACTTTTCGTAACAGTTAGCAGGAGTGAATCCATGAAGGAGGTTGCAACACCCCCTTTCCGATGGACTGTCAATCAAACTGTTTTTTTATTCAACTTGAGGCACGATGGTGAGTAAAACAAAAAAACGCGGCCTCGCTAACTAATGAATGAATATTTGTAGTAAAATTCTCATCAATGCTATAAGTGTAGCCACCAGTTTGGCCGCCAGTTTTGATTTTACTCCTTTAAAATGCACTCTCCATCCTTTTTTCACACCTAAGGTGTTTTTGATCAGTTATATATATATTGTTACGTCTCCGTTTGTTAATTGATTTTCCGTAACTTCGTTCCGACGAAACTTAAGCGACACAAGTTCTTTCTTAATAAAAACTGGTTTATTATTTCCGAATATAGCTTTACCGATACACTCAACTTCAACAATCGCGCTAAACAAACGCTATAACAACGAACGTGCTCAATAATACTTCTGACTGCAGATCAATTACTCACTGTCTACGCACACATTACCTTCCTGCGTCACGTTGTCCCCTCTTATATATACCAAACTACCCTATATCTAGCAAATACTAGAGCATTCGCCAAGATACGGGATAGTTCTAGAAACGTGGCGTCACTGTAGTCATGCGATCTCGATGACACAACAATATCATAACTTTTTGTCAATACACACCAACAAACCACAGCAAATAAGAAAAAGTGACACTCGATAGTAACCAACATTAGCTTTGGGATCGCAACCCTATAATTCGGAACAGACCCAGAAACAACTGGATTCTTTATAAAATATATGGTATTTTTTTAACAGTGTTAATAACTTCCTTTATGGTAATGGTACGGACACTAGATTAACAGTTTCTTGTCAGCACCCGCATGCACTCGGTACAGTTGTATCAAGCATATTATTTACGCCAATATCACGTGACGCCAAATTTTCTTTAATTAGGAGAATTTCATAAAATTTAGCAAATTTGCACTTAAAAGTTAGCAATGGATAATAAATAATAACTATCCACCCGTATGATTATTTTGAAAACTTGAGCGAGAAACTGCTAATCTAGTCTGCTTGGCCTAACCAATACTTATGTATATGCACGTGCTTTTACTCTATGGTTTTGCTACTCTAAATCTAATCAGCCGTTTTGAATCGGAATGACAAAAAAAAAACTAAAAACGGTCCACTTTTACTCTTAGTTGAGCTGTATTAAAATTTCAGTCCGATAGCTCACGTGACTTTTTGCGTAGGCGTGCGCAAAAAAGTTGATCAAAATGGATCTGTTTTTGTTGAATAACTTTGCACATGTGGGTTGTACTTAGACCAAATACGTCACCTAATTGTAGGTTGTAAAGATCTATCGATGTACCAAATTTGAAAAAAAAATCCATGAAAATTAAATATGTTTTTCTGTCAAATAAAGTTCCATACTTTCAGTGCGTAGAAAAAAATAGGAAAAATTCAATCAAAATTGGAGATTTTATATCTCGTGTATTTCTTAATGTATTACTTTTAAAATTGGTATGTGAAGTAAGGGTCCAGCAGAGTACATTCTCTGAAAGTGTGTGATAGTTTGGATTACCACAGTTCGAGCTACAGAAAGTGTAAACTTGCTAAACTATCACTCCCGTTAATAACACACGGTATGTCCTACATGTTGTTTTGGCCGCACGTCACACTTCGGTGAGTCTCGATCATCAGTTGCTTAAATAACAACTATTTCGGTATGAACTAAATTAAGTTGATGAACTGTAATATTTATCAATTTCATTTACGGCAGTACACATCAGCATGAGGTTTATGATTTTTTATTCACATAAAATTGCATATATATTTTAATATCAAATTGTTTATTATGACTTATTTTACTTTAAATAACTTTTTTATTCATTATTCAAATCAATTGGCGAATCAGCAAGCTAGTCGTTTTAAACCCGTAGATATCAAGTGATCACAGTGTCAACGCTAGAAAACTACATCACTAATTATAAGAACTTATGGTGGAAGTAAAGAAGAACACAATAATATGCCAACCGCACTATATCTGCTATATCTAGTGCCTACGAAGCCTTTAGCTCAGTACCAGGGCTCATCAGGCCGGCTGAGATACGACTGGCATAGTAGTGGTCGAGACGTAAAAGTGACGACGTGAGATACGCTGTCATAACAATATGTTTACAGCAGCGCACGCAACTCTGTGCTAACCAACCTTCATTTGTTATCTATGTTTAGAAAAGTAATAGAATACTTTTGTGAGTTTACTTATCATATTTAAATTCCGTCGTAATAAATACGCGTGAAAATTTTACATTAATCAATTGACATGAATTGTTTTAATCAAGTCTAGACAGTAAACTGGTATCAATATAAATAATAAAGTCAAAATCATGAAGACCTCGAAATTCATGATAAAATTCATTACTTTTACCACCACAATTAGTAATTTACAAGGTCATACAGTTGACCAAGTAGGAATAAGTCTTTGAGACTTATTAAACCTTATTAAAACACAACTTAAAAATATACAGAAGACAAAATGCTAATCAAGTAATACTTAAAGGAGATGAACAAATATACATAAAAAATGTTGTTTTCGTGAAATACTAGAAATACGATAGTCATTCTCCATACATATATGGTTATTAGATTATAATTAACCTTTATAAAACATATAGTTATATATAATTTTGAGAAGAATAATCAATCATTCAGCTTACCACAAATAAGTGTTGAATACTGGATTATTTTAACGTATGTGCTGCTTGTACTTATATCAAGATGCTTATTAAATTTAATGCAAAGCTACACATTGGAATATCTGCCCTCTGTCCACGGCGAAGAATCGAACCCATCCGTCAACGTTGTAAGTCCATAAATTATTTGTGACTCACTGAGGGTGTGTATTTTTCTTATAGCAAAGCCACATCGGGCTATCTGCTGTGTCCACCGAACCCGTGATTTTAGCGTTGTAAATCTGGACTTACCGCTGTCCCAGCGACTCACTGAGAGTCTGTATAAAAATGAACAAAGTTACTTGAACGAGAGCAACATGTCTACGAATGTGGAGCAAGCAATGTTTGAGTGTTGCAAACAGATGAATGAATATCACATCACAAAATAACGGATCTTACCATGAATTCATAAACAGTCTGTTTTAGTGGCTTTGAAACTATGTAGCAAAAAAATAAAAATCAAATAATAATGCCCAGCACAGGAAATAGAAAATAATAATGCTGTTATGATGGAACTATGTATTGAAATGATGCATTTATTCTCCAGAAAAGAGAAAGGTTTAGTTTATAATATATATTACTTTCTCTGCAGAACTGTAATGAACAATAGGACGATAATTATAATGAATATTAATTTGTTCTTCATAAAACACTAATGACGAGCAGAAATCAGCTCGGAAAGGAAAGGTGAAATCACCGATGGATGAATACAAATAAACCCATCTTCCAATGGGGGAAAGGGTCGAGCGTGGCCTAGTTGTTGGCGAGCAGGACCATGGATCTGCCAAACACATCCTCTTTTTGTAGCGGGAGCTGTTGTATGACTGCCTTTATTTTTGGTCAGTAGTTCAAAATTACGGACAGTCTTGCCTGGATCCTAGGGGTTATGACCCAGAAAGGTGCCGTTGAAGTTAAAAAATTGCAATTCCTATCCTTTTATAACTATAAACAGATATTGATACTTAACTTGAATATTTATTTCCCTGCGTTAGTTTCACTAATGACCGTAGACTATTAACATTGGTTCTATGTATCAAATCCTCTCGTTACAATATGAACTTGCTGAGTCCTTCAACTGATAATGATAACTTTTGTTTATCCAAGTTCCTGGATAACCTTGTGTTCTCAATATAGTATTCATACAAGATATGATAACATTGTCGATACAATGTTAACACACACACACACTGGGACTTTTACCCTGGCATTGTAAGGAATAAAATCTTACAAGATTGAAAGCTTACACCCCTTAGACGAGATTAAAGTAGCGATGATTTATATTCTTCTATTAAAAAACAAACAATAAAAAAATGCTCACACACACATACAAAACTGTTTGTTTTCTTAGAGAAAGTTGCCGAATCGTAGTAACTGCAGTATATGCATTTGGAAGTCTGTAAGGCGAAATATTTTGCGAACATGCGTAAGGTACCAAGGAAGGAAGCGAAATACACAAAATATTGAATGTGGTGTTATGAGCATTGCACACGTAAATTAGGCTGATATGTAGAACAGGATAAAATAGAGTACAGACAACCATTATTCTGTTGCTAGCAGTGGAAAGCACACATGATGTGAATTCTAAGAATCCTTGAACTAAAGCAAATGTTGAAACATGTCAACCACACCACATCTGCAGTGTAAAACCAATCCTGATGTTTATCATCATCTGGACCTCTTTCTTAAAACGTTGACGAGTTTATTAAAACTTTGTTCTAAACAACTAGGATAGTTGTGGGGGTGGGGGGTGAAAAGTACGAAGTGTATAGGACTGGTGGTTAGAGCGACCGACTCCCAATCTGCGAGTCGTGGGTTCGAATCTCCGTCATCGAACATGCTAGCCCTTTCAGCCGTGAAGGCGTTATAAAGTGATAGTCAATCCAATTATTCATTGGTAAAAGAGTTGCCCAACAGTTGGCGTTGGGTGGTGTTGACTAGCTACTTTCCCTCTAGTCTATCAATCCTAAATTGGGGACGGCTGGCACAGATATCTCTCGAGTAGCCTTGCCCGAAATTCAAAACAAACCAAACGAAGTATAGCTGAGGTGTCTACATCTAGATTTACTATAGGTATAACGACACGAGACAACTTGCACCATGAATAACATTATTACAGTTCAAGTTTGTCTCTTGCTTATACTAGAAATGTTATTTTGATAGCACAGATGAACAAACAGAGAAACAGTTTTGTTAGTAATAGCAAAAGATTGTGTTTGATGTTAATTTCATATACCAATGTTGAAAGATGGATGCTTACTCTAATAGAGGCTATTAATTCTTTGCTAGTAACGTCTTTACTAATTTTGGGGATGATGACCTCGATATGCTAGTATCTATAACAATTAGATAATAAAAACGGCTTGCAACGATTATAAATATATACACGTTGGAACGAAATCAACAAGTCTGGAAAAATGTCAACGGGTTTATGTATTCTTCTTTGAAAACAAATCAGAATAAAGGAATTGTAACAGCAAATTACTAAGGTATATGGAATTAACTAATAAACTTTGTTTTCGAAACACCTTTGCTAATTTCATATTGCTGACATTATTTCGATGTAATTACAGCTTAAATTACATTATTTTACATATTCTTGATGTCATCGTAGTGAGAATGCTGCAAGTTGTTGAAAAAAATCGACAACCCCGTATATGAGGGAAACCACGCATGCGCAGCACCCCCCCCCCCCGTATGTTAATCTAGTAGTGCTGCCGCACCTTCAGCACCCCTAGTTGTGTGCCCTTGCTATATGTGTTTGCAGAGTTCGTCAAGATGTTAGAAATACTTGGGTTAGATTACCATTTATTTTACTGGAAAGCTTTTGATATAAAATTTATTTTTCATCTGAACTTGCAGCTAAATGTTCTGTGGCAAAATTTTAATTTTTCGAAAACTCCAAGCATTCAAAATATTTATCAATGATATAATTTAATATTAAAGATTTCTTACAGTAGATCAGTTAATTTGTTTGTTGACTTTTAATAGTATTTTTTAACAGACAGAAATAAAAATTATGGTAGGTAAATCACGACTATCGATATGCCACATTCGCTGTCATGTGCCCCACTTGTCACAACCAACATTTAGTTGTGGATCGCGTGATACACCGGTGGGTCACAGACATTTATGTTTCAAAGCCAAATTTCTCTTGTGGAATATGAGTTTGGTACACTGTGACTGCTTCTTGGCACCTCTTGAATGTTTAGTTGTTTTTATGCGGCAGCGAACGTTTTAAGAACTTTTAGAAAATTAATATCAGTATGTTTTCAGCCACTAGAGGTCGTATGCATAAAGAGCGCTCAGAAATGTTGAAACAGTAGTATGAAACAATGTTAAAATTCTTCTTCTTTTATGTCTTTCTTGTTTATTTTATTGGTAATTTGTTTAATTCGATTGTATATATTAGTCTGATTGACAAAGAGCTGTGAATTAGACAAGTTTAATTGAATACTTATTTGTTTGTGTGAATAATATTTTCAAGTAGTTCAATCGTCTAACACTAGAAGTTATTTAAAAAAATAAAATTTCTCGAACTGAATTTTGAAATAAATAAAATGTGTAGTAATTCGAGCTCTATCCATAGGATACCATAAAATTACTTCGTAATATAAGTACGTGAACACAGGAATGCCTGAATGACTTTAAATGGGCGTCTATAAAATATTCAGTTTTACCACAAGGGTCAAATAATAAACTAGATTTGTTGTTTAATAGTTAGAATCGTTTTAATTTTGAGACTGATTCACTTTTATCATTTGTTCCGTAAGGCTTGTATCTTGATTAGTTAGAGCTTACATAGAGTGTTTATTCATTAACTGAATACATGAATAATACAAAACTCTAGAATCTTGTATAGTAATTCTAATAAATTATGAGTGAAAGTGCCGACGGGGCCTTTCGGCTAATACCAGGGCTCATCAGGCCAGCTGGGATACGACAAACATAGTGGTGATCGAGACTCTATTTACATCATCAGTTTTCATGACAGTACTGCTACACTGTGAATTAGATTAAATAACTGAATAAAACAGATTCTTGAGAAAAACTAGAACCTAAGGTTATTTTTATATATTTTTAGCAACTACGCGCAGGTTAACAACCCGTATATTTTTTTGTCTTCTCTTGAAGAACTGTAATTCAAATCAAACACTTTTTGTTGTTTTTAAGAACTTCCATATAGTCTACGTGTATACTGTTCCCGTTACCAGACAGCTACACAGATACGTAGCAATCCATCGTCCAATCGCTAACTGCCTTGTTGACGCTATGACAGTAAGTGACCAATAGAAAAAGGGATTTTTCGCTGGGTAGCAACGGCTTGTCTCCTTGTTCAGTGGTTTAGACGCATAACACCACACAAGTGACTCACCGCTGACTCCTTGAGGTCGTATCAGTGAGAAATCCAAATTACGTTTTTTACTTAGTTCACTCACCACTAAGTTAACCATGGTAAGTTAGTTTTAGATTTAAGTCTTTTTTCCTTTTTTTATGGTAAAGGTCTAAGTTTTAGGTATACATTTTAGGGCTTAGCAACGAGTAGGTTTATTTCACTTTATAAAGCACACACGTACACACACACACATATATATATATATATGTGTATATATATATAATAAATTAGTTTAGCATATATTATGAAATATTGTATATGAATGACATAAATGTAGCTGGGAATGGTAGTACCTTATAACGGATTGGATTTTAGGACCAGGATGTATCTTTCCAAATGTTATATTTCTTAATTGAATTAGCACAAACAAAACTTGTACACCGAATAACAAAAATATCCTTGCACATCATTAGATCCTGTACATCACAAGATGTGTGTCAGATTTGCAAGTCTTCTATAGCGCGAGATTATTTCTATATATTAAAACCATGCTTATCAGAACCAAGCTTATCTTAAAAATCTATATAACAAGCTATACAGCTTAACTGAGGTTCTCTCATATCACTAATTATGTGGTTAGTTTTTGCATGTAAATACGCTAGACGTTTCAAGACCCGAGACAAAGTCTTGTTTGTTTTAACGCAAAGCCACACAGTGCACTACCTGTGCTAGCTCTATTCCTCTATGTGGAATTGAACACCGAATTTTAGCGTTGTAACTCCCTAAGCTTACTGCTGACCCATTGGGAGATGATTTGATACCTGTTCATCACTAGATTCTCTTTCAAGACACACATGGAATTCTTAACAAAGTCGACCCCTTCAGCTAACCTGATTTATACTTGTATAAGATCGGAGAATAAATTCTCTTAAGTTTCTATGTTGTGCTTCAATTAGCTATTGTTTCATTATCGTATGTTTAACTTTTACACGTTGTTACTGATAAAAATGCCATTATCAAGCTGAATACGCTCTTAGCGCTTTCTGTGGCTCATTGTAACAAGCATATATATTGTTGCGTCAGCGAGATCACGTGACTATTCTCACGCTCTCTGCTTTCTAGAACTATCCTGTACCTTGGCGAATACTCTAGCATTTACTAGATATAGGGTAGTCTGGTATATAAAAGAGGGTGAAACGTGACGGGACGATTAATGTGTGTGTAGACAGTGAGTAATTGATCTGCTGTCAGAGAGTATTATTGAGCACGTTCGTTGTTATAGCGTTTGTTTTAGTCGCGATTGTTGAAATTAAGTGTATCGTAAAGTTATATTCGGAAAGAATAAACCAGTTT
>NW_013666983.1:97971-107427 GCF_000517525.1 Limulus polyphemus
GTTTCGTCGGAACGAAGTTACGGAAAGTTAATTAACAAACGGAGACGTAACAATATATTTTGATACATCACACATTAGCAGCTTACCAAATGCCTTAAAAAGGTTAGGATTTGTATAACAGCAACATGAGATACTATACTTGAAAATCCTATCACTTTTATAATTAAACTTGAAATAAGTAGACAACAATCTTTCAGTTCATGACAGCGTGAGTTAAGGGTTAGATTTTCTAAGACTTCGTGATAAACTTTCTGATCGTGCTCTTATACACGTACGTGTAAAATACGTAATTTGAGTTTGTTTAACAGCGTAACAAGATATGGCTTTCATTTTCAATACTGTTACGACAGCGGAAGTCACGTGACGCTGCTGGCGCATTTCTCGAATGATCGTGAATTTCCTAGTGCGTTCGGGACGCCCCCTTTTATAGTATATAAGCCTGGCAGATAAAGCCTGCGGGAGGATTGATTGAAGAGATGCAGATAGATTGAAGATAGAGATAATTGAGTCAAGTGAACAGTAGGCACCGTAAGTAAAGTGTGTGAATCACTGTGATATAGCGTGTGTTATAAAGGTTGTTAACGTTTAAAGTGACTGTGGAAATTCTGTGTATCACAAAGTTGTATTGAGAAAGAATAAACTAGTTCTAATTAAGAAAGGACTTGTATCGCTGAAGTTCTTTGGAAAGAATTTATACCGGCAAATAAATCGTACATAACATACAATTGAACAGCTTTCAAATATAATAGCCCGTAATTCAGAATCATATAACACGTTGATAATGTATTGTTACGTATCTGCTTGTTTGTTAATTTTATGATATTTAAATTTCTTTATATTCTGTAAATATAGGCAGAAAAAGTTTCCATAACAATTCAAATAAAATATTTATATATCTGACTTCTTTGTTACTTTTAATTTTATTTGTACACAGCGACTTCAGTGTTCTGTAGTTAGTAGACATATTGTGTTTTAGAAATACATATAGGCTTAGCTTTTGACTCGTTATTTTCTAAGGATTTTAGGTAGATACTTTACAAGCAAGAAATGAAGAATGCTTTGTCTTAATGAATCACAAGTCTAGATTCGAGAAGGAATTATTCTGAAGGAGAGAAAATTTATGTTGAGCGGGATGGTAGTGGCGCCATTAAAATTTCAGTTGTTTCCAGATGTATCGTTTACTATAACGTTCAGATGATTAATTAAGCCGTGTTTTGTGTATATTGTACACATAATTCAAGACAATGAGTTGTTTTTACACGAATATTTAATGGTGGTGAGTCATTCACCTGTGTGCTTTTGATGACTCATACTTTCAAACAGATCAATTATTACACGTGCAAGTTACTAGCCGAGACCACGTGATCCTGCATATAGCTACTTGGGAGAACCCTTCATGCAGTCCACATGTGGGAAAACAATCGATATTGTCCTCTGTATATGATGAAATTGAAAGCTTGCATGCTTGGTTTACTAAGCTCGTAGGGTGGAGACGTTATGACGTATGCGGGGTTAAGTGAAGGATGTTAAGGTTTAAACGCCGGAAACCGGCGAAGCGTTAGAAATCACCAGGCCTAAAATTTATCATGAAAATCACACAGATTTTTTTTCTCTCATCAATTTATCCATTCCAAATAAGAAGTGTAGTAAAAATAGCGTTTGAGATTTATCTTTTATCTCCCACAAATGTTACTGGCCAACGCCTTGCGTTCAATACCGGGACTCGTATAAATAACGTTTCAAAGAATCTCTTTCATCTCTCATTGACACTCTATTCCAACAGACGAGTTATGACACTGAACGAGAGTTCTCTTGTGAGAGACAAAATATAAATCTGAAATACTTGTTTTTACACATTGAAATCCGAAATGGACAAATTAAAAGGAATGTGGAAATATATATATATATATGCAATTTACGTTATTTTAGGTTTATAAGTGTGTTTACTTCTTAAGTTTAAACTCATGAGTCTGGCAATTTGAATGTTGACCAGTCATCTTAACCAAATGACAAAATACTGTGGGAATAAAAAATTTCATCATGCTTCTATTAGGGGTACCGGAAAGTGATGTCGTTTTTGTTACCTTAAATTCAAACGTTTCTACAGAGTCGGCATAGTTCACTTTGAGTTATTGAAATCGAATCAGAATATAACTACAGATCTTTATTGTCAACAGTTGGACTGTTTGCATCAGGCTCTCGTTGAAAAACGTCCAGCACTGATCAACAGAAAAGGGGTCATTCTGTAGCATGACAATGTGAGACCTTTTCTACATGAATGCCTCAGAACAATATCAGAGATTTTGATTGGGAAGTCCTGCCTCACCCTCCATACTCTCCTGACATTGCCTCTTCAGATTACCATTTATTCAGATCTATGCATCAGTTTCTCAGCGATAACATTTTCAGAAATATTGATGACATCAAAACTGCTTTTGCAGAAATCTTTGTATCAAAGGAAGCTTTCTTCTATCAACGGCCCGGCATGGCCAGGTAGTTAGGGAGCTCGACTCGCAATCTGCGGGTCTCGGGTTTGAACCCCCGTCCCACCAAACATGCTCGCCCTTTCAGCCGTGGGGGCGTTACAGTGTGACGGTAAATCCCACTATTCGATGGTAAAAGAGTTGGCGGTGGGTGGTGATGACTAGCTGCCTTTCCTCTAGTCTTAAACTGCTAAATTAGGGACGGCTAGCGTAGATAGGCCTCGTGTAGCTTTGCGCGAAATTCAAAACAAACAAACAAACGTTATATCAACGAGGAATTGGAAGATGGCACATTGTCATTAACAAAAATGAAGATCATGTAACTGATTGAAAAGTAAATACCCACCTTTAAAAAGATATTTTACTTCATAAGGTAAAAAAACAAACAAACGACATTACTTTCCAGTACCCTTAATATGTATGACAAGCCTGTCGTTTATCAGTCTTACTCATAATGTACTTCAGACGTTCTTACACAAACCTTTTTCGTATGATAATTTAGATAATACAACTACCTTTTATCCTGTGTTCAACTACATGAAAAACAAAGGCGTGTCCTCAGTTTCGGCCATAATTAATCAACAAAATATGTTTCATTTAATGTATGAACACTTTATTATCCACAAATATGTAGCAAAAGATCAAATGACTGATTTAAGTTTGTAAGTTTTAATTTGAAAGCATATTTGTAAACAAAAGTTTTAGAAAATATTTCCACACTTTTTATTTATTTATTATAATGACGCAATTTGTGAATGGTTTATTTCATCCATTTTTATAGCTCCATTGTTTCGCTAAAGGTTCCCCGGTGGGTCCTCTCTAAGTTTATGGATGCAGATCGCTAAAATACGAGGTACGATTCCTCGCGGTGGACAGAGTGCAGAGAGCTCATTGTGTAGGTTTGAGTTAAGACAAATAAGAATAAAGCTTCGTCTGTAGGCTGTTAACCTCCAACTGTAGCTTAGGGATGGGATCAATTTGTTAAAAAGAGCTCTTCTAATACTTAGGGGGCACCACTGTTTGTATGAAATTATACGTACAAACGTGCTATTTCAGAACATCGGGTGTTTTGTGTAAGAACATATGATTATATTTCCACAGTAGGAAGTTTTTATCATGAAAAACCACGTTTCTTGTTCGTACGTTTGCACATTACTGTAGGGATGGAACGGTAACTGTAAAATATGTGTTCATTTTACAGGAACATTCTTAACGTTTCCTTTCCACATTTGTAGTCAAGAACTGAAAGAAAATAATAGCAAAAAAAAACTATTTGGGTGTATTTTAAGTCAATTCCTCTTCTATGCTGCATTGTATTAAACAGCAACCGAATCCATAAAAACAGTTTTGAAAACATTGAAGAAC
The DNA here is from genome assembly GCF_000517525.1 of Limulus polyphemus. NCBI lineage: Eukaryota > Metazoa > Arthropoda > Merostomata > Xiphosura > Limulidae > Limulus > Limulus polyphemus. The sequence goes on from NW_013666983.1 coordinate 101,820, forward strand.
GTGGAAAATGCACGATGTCATCGTGAGAACGCTTCATGGTTGATGTCACGTGCACCATCGAGCCCGTATTATACGTGTTTCGAAACAAAGGAAGGTAGGTAGGCGGACACGCTGAAATGACCACGTGAAAATAATTGCTTCTGCTGGCGGAAAACAATTGTCGTCTGCTGCGCCGTTGCTGCTTCAAACTAACGAAAATTGCCTCCAACAAAAAACGAAGATAGGGCGTTGGCCAGCTATGCTACACTCTACGTTCACACAGCGTAACGGAAAAGTCAGACTTGTCAATTTTTTGTTTGTTTTTTTCTTTTTGGTACGATTTGACAACCGGTTAGCTCAGATTTGAAATCGTATAATCTTACATAATAAATAAATATATCGATGCAATATGTATTTTCATATAAAAAACAAGTTCTTCCTCAGATCGTCCGCCGTGGGTCAGCGGTAAGTCTGTGGGCTTCTAATGCTAAAAACGGTTTCGATACCGTGGTGGGCACAGAAAAGATAGTTTATTGTATAGTTTTGTGCTTAATTATAAACAAACTTTCTCAGATATGTAATTTATTTGCTTCTTAAAAAATAAAACAAACATTAAAAGCTTTTTTAACCTTAGTCCACAGTTTACAGTAAAATATACCTGTGTTACAAATGTTTTTTTTTGTTTTACATCAGCCACATTTAGTGTGTATGGAATTCACCTAGAAAATTACACATTATTTGTTCAAGAGTTGCACTGAACACGCGTATAACTCGTGAATGATGATAGTCAAACAAACGTGGTTGGTTAACCTTGACAGTAATAGGTTCATAAGACATATTAAGCCCTTCTCTATAACCATAACAAATTGCTTGTCAGAAATTTAAACTTAGAAACTCTGCACATACCTGCCTTCGCCCGCCTCTGGGAGGAGGACTGAAAAAGCACCGCTACAGTAAGTCAGCTGACTGTTAGCTGGGATTATATCATAACAATTAAACATTATCATTGAGCGCGTGCTCTGAGTGAGAATCCGGAGATTTGTGATCTACAGCCCATTGCTGATGAAACGCGCTCCGAACGTTGGAACCTTGAATGATGTTCAAACCCCATTATTCGGTCAGACAAGACTAGCGCAAGCCAGAGTTGACGGTGGGTGCTGTTGATTAATTGCCTTCCCTCTTGTCTATCAATTTCAAATGAAGGACGGCTATGCGTAAGCAGATAACCCTCATATAGCTTTACATGAAAACTCTGAAATAAACCAATCATATCAACAGTTAGGTTAGAAAAAAAACAACAAAGAGGGCATCGTATTCTCCCAAATTATATATTTTTTATAATAACGAGTCAAATTAGTATACTACGTGCTATAAAGTTGGTTCATTTGCATCCAATATTAGTGTAACTAGTTTATGCATAAGCCAATGTCTAAAAATAGAATTATCTAAATAATTAATTTTTATTAAAACCAAATGGCCTTAGTTATACAGAAACTACACACGGTAAACTGTCATAGCTTGATTGGCTCTGCGAAAGTGTTTGGATGAGAATACAAAAGAACCTTATCAAAATGTTAAAAATAGCGAAATATGGAGAGAATAATAAAACTCAGGGTTTTCACCAACCAGCCCAACCATTCATACACATAATCGTGAAATATTTGAATCTTAATCACAATCCTCGTCGACTTGTTCTTGAAATACTCTTGTAGGTTGAGTTTTACACAATTAAAACATCAAGTAGAAACAGAACGTGAATTGAAAGTGATGATCATTCCACCAGGGAGAGCCAAGGGTTAAATCTACGTATAACAATTGCTTATATAGTTGAAATATCCTGGATAATTTGCTATAGCTTACACTGTACTAGTTTAAAAATGTTATTAAGTGTAAATCGGTTACGCGTTCATCACTTTTTTTGCCATTTGCTGATTACCCACTTCCCCCTCGAGAGGTCACTCCATTGTTTGTAAACTTCCTTGATAAAATGATACGTACTGTAACGCACCCCACACTTTACCAGGAACTGGTCATACACATGTCGCTGTCACTCGAAATAATAAAAAACAGTCCAATGATAAAAAATAACTTTCTTTGTCTGTTTCATAATTTTCGAAGCTACATAAAAGGATAATTGCACACAGCAACATCCACCGCCAACCTTTGAGATACTATTGTACCTAATAATAAGATTTGATTGTCACTCTTATACTGAACCTACGCCCCCAAAATGTGGTTTTTATGGCAGTGAGATGCAATCCATGAACCCTCAAATTCATAGCTCGAGCACAATAACCAATAGACCATATCCTGCCGTATAAAAAAGAAAACGCTTATGCGTTAAAAAGTTGTGGAATTCTTTGTTGTTTAACGTTGGTGCAACCGAACCTTTTTTTCTAAAGAATAGTTTGATTTGAATTAAGTTTCTTTTGCAGCTTGCAGGTGAGTTTACTTATTAATCGATCGTTTACTAACACTAATTGTACAAGTAGCAAAGTGTCAGCTTTCATAACAAAAATGAGCTTAAATCTCTTAGTCCATAACATGATAAATACTCTAACATAAAATGAAAATACTCATTGAAAATATGAATAACTATTTTTCCCGAAATAAATTATGAGGAATTACAATAGGTAACAAAAAAAAAGGAACAGACAACATTGTTAATTATATACATAATAATATAACAATTGTTGTAATAATTGTTATTGTGTGGATGATTTATGCTGTGAAACATGATTAAAATCAATGATATTTATCAAAAGCCGATAGTATTAGGCCTATTGTATTTTTAAACACAACTTTCTTTATACGTTTTCTTAGTTTGTATGAGAAGAAGAATATATATAATAGCATTTCAATCACATCGTGTCTGCCTTATCTTTACATATATACATACAAAAAAACGTTCGTCATAAACGACAAAATAATTAGATTGATACAGGTCGTACACTGGTGCTTTACTGCGTTTAACCTGAGTAATAGATGGCGGTGGTGTTTTTTTTTTTTCTAGCGAGAGTGTATTAGTATCCACGTTGGCCAGGCTGGAGTTCAAATTGGCAATGCATGCTGGGAACTATACTGCTTGGAGCACGGAATCCAGCCCGATGGACAGATGCCTAGTGACAAAACCATTGGTGGCGGTGATGACTCCTTCAATACATTCTTTTCAGAGACTGGAGCTGGTAAACATGTTCCTCGAGCTGTGTTTGTGGACTTGGAACCAACAGTAGTAGGTAAGTAAAATTTTATCTGGTAAACATGTGCATCAAGCCTTGTTTGTAGACGTGGAACCAACAGTAACAGGTAAATCTAATTTTATCTGGTAAATATGTGCACCAAGTCTTGTTTGTATGTTTGTTCCACGTCTACAAACAAGACTCGGTGCACATATTTACCAGATAAAATTAGATTTACCTGTTACTGTTGGTTCCACGTCGTAGCAGATACGTCCAATACTCATTGTGCTATCACATTGAAGTTCGAGGAGTCATGTATCTGGGTTCGGAATAAATATGAGGTTGTCATTTACTCTCTTATTTTTATTTTGCTGTATAGAGTCCGAAGCTACAGATTCATTCCATTACCTCATTCATGCTCCTTAACAAATATGTAATGGCCATATTTGTTTTCTCTTAATTGAATTGTTACCGCGTGTTATATTTCTGTTTTGTGAACCCTTAACTACGTGGAGACAACAGTAACAGCTTAGTTTAATACTACAGTAGTGTGCATTAAAGCATCATTGATGCTGAAGATATAATAGTATTGCATATAATCGTCACAAACTTCTGTCAAAGCAAACATTTATTTCTCAAGTACAAGGTATTAGATAGTTATTACTTGTAGGTAAGCATTACCATAAGGGTTTAACTACAATTTGCAGGAACCATGTTTCAGGTCATATGTTGCCCTTGAAACTATTTCCTCTGTCGTAGATCGTACTCAGTCTGATGGCTGTGATTACACACAATTGCTCAACACCGCAATTTCTATTGTAACAAGTTCCTGAGAAGGATTATCTATTGAATTGTACTTTGGATTCCAGGACTGCACCTAAGCAGATTAAAGCCACAAAACCTATTGAAGCTACAATGGAGGATTTAGTTCTCTTGGTTGAATGATATTGTGGTGATTTCCAGTTTCTTCGGCCATATTTGGTGGAAACAGCAACTGTGTTCAAGGTATGGCTGGAAGCTTATAAACATCGAGCTTGTAATCCGTTTCCCATTTTTGGTCTTGGTTTATTGACTTATTAATCTCGAAGAAACATACAGCTTCATCACTACGGCTTTTTAAGATGGAGGGTTCTTTTTCGTAACTGTAGCCTTCACTTTGTGGATGAGGACGTTGCTTCAATGGAGAACAATAAACATTCCTTTCCTCAAAGCGTTATGTCCTTTGGTTCTACATCGTTTAACAAGCTCACTGTACGAATATTTCTCCCAGGACAAACTTTTTTATATCAATCGAATCATAAGTCTCCTCATAGCAATATTCTCGAACGGTCAGGACTTTGTTGTGAAACAAATATATAGGTGCTATACATGACACCAGTTGCACCACATCCCGCACTTGTAGCGTTACGCCACTGTATTAATATTGTCAAATAGTTCTTATGAACTGCCATTAACCCACTATTTTTATTGGACAGGTTAACTACTTTATGTTAATTATACGTAAACCGTGATACATTATTTCAGTTTGTAAGTAAGTCTTTGTATTTTATGCTCTGTGATTAGGAAATATTTTTTGTTGTTTAATTTGTGTATGCTTCAGATTAAAGTTTTAAAAAATGCTGATATAATTTATTTGTGCTCTCCAGACGAAGTGAGGACTGGAACGTATCGTCAGCTGTTTCATCCAGAGCAGCTAATCACAGGCAAAGAAGATGCCGCTAACAATTATGCCCGAGGTCACTACACTATCGGCAAGGAACTCATTGACCTTGTGCTGGACAGGATCCGCAGGCTCGCCGACATGTGCACTGGTCTGCAAGGTTTCCTTATTTTCCATAGCTTTGGAGGAGGTACTGGATCTGGTTTTACCTCACTACTGACGGAAAGGCTCTCCGTGGACTATGGCAAGAAGTCCAAACTTGAATTTGCTATCTATCCAGCCCCTCAGGCGAGTTGCTTACAAGCTTCAATGAATAAATTAGCATCGTACATCCATCAAAGTGCATTTCGTATGCTAGTGATGTAAATAAACGTTTCTGGTTTGATTAATAGATGAGAAAGCGAATAGTTACTTATTATACTTTAATTTCTAACAGTTGTTCTCCATTATACGATACTGAAATATATAACGTGCAGTAATGCCACAAAATTATGATCAGTGATATCATCAGACCAACTATTTTTTCCGTGAGTATGTATAATAAGTCACAACTAGGAGAGACATGCAAAACATATGAGGTCAAATTAGTATCTTTATTGTAATATTAATTCTTTAAATATAAGATTTCTAGAATAATACAAAAGATTTATAATCGCAGACACAGAAATCTATAAAGTCAACTTGTCTTAGACCTTACATTAGTTAAGCCTTTATTAAGTACGGCCTGTATTCGATAAAGAGATAAATTAATACTGTAACTTGTGTACATTTTGCTTTAGTTTAGTTAGGG
>NW_013666983.1:108374-111492 GCF_000517525.1 Limulus polyphemus
TTGACTATTCTTCTTCAGGATAACAAAGAAGAATAGTCAACTATTCGAAGGCGCTTGAGTTTTGGGTCTTATTTTAAGATTATTACTTTACCATACTTAATATTATCAATAAATAAACTTATAATGTTATTCTACGACCTAACGTTAGACATTTTTTAAAAACTTTGATAAGCTTTTAATATATTGTTGTACAAAATGTCTACTAAAGTATATTTACATTCGTATTTTGTTCACAGTTGTTGTAGTGTACGCGCATGCGCATTAAGATAGTAAGGTCAGCGCAATATTCAGAACAGATAAAAATTGTGTATTAATCATTAAAATAATGCGAAAAATTATAATAGATATCTCGTGTGACCCCAAGATAAGTATGCCGACTAAACACTTCTGGTGAAGATAATAGTTGTGGATTACAATACGTCGTTTACAAATTAGGAAACCAACTATTTATATACACTTACTATGAAAATAAGCTAATAATAATCTTCTGTTTACTTCTAGATAACGAAATAACTTTGCATAAAATTAACAATTAAATATTTCTCTTCTACAAATGCCACTTCGTTCGCTTTCATTAATTTATAGGTGCTTAATAAAATATAATTAAAACGTAGTCACAAAGATTATGATTTCATAAGCATCATATATACATATGGTGCTTACGAATTACTGTTTACACGTTTACTGCGGCTCCCAACATTTAAGTGCCTTGTATTGGGCTAAACCAGATGAAATTTGAACCATTACGCAAAAGTTCTCAATATTTAAATTTATTCTACGAAACAATTATTGTTTTTTTTTAATTTCATTGGACATTCGAGTTTCGAGGGAATCATTAATTTGGTAGAGATTGCAAATCAAATTAAATAGTACTCTGCTGATGTCAGAAATATATGCAAACACAATAAAATGCCTGGAAGGCCCAGACTCGTTTCTGTAACTATAGCGTAACTTTCTGCTTGTTATTATTCTTATAGTTGTTCTTGCTAAACCTACTGTTCAGGTTTCAACAGCTGTTGTGGAACCTTACAACTCTGTTCTCACCACCCATACGACACTTGAACACTCAGACTGTGCTTTTATGGTGGATAACGAAGCTATTTATGATATCTGCCGACGAAACTTGGACATCGAACGACCAACTTACACAAATCTCAACCGCCTGATTGCCCAGATAGTGTCTTCTATCACTGCATCTCTACGATTTGATGGCGCCTTAAATGTTGACCTGACAGAGTTCCAAACTAACTTGGTACCTTATCCAAGGTATGTTGACAGTGTATTGTAACGTAATTACAGGTAACGTATTTATATCTCGACTCTTGAAAGAATGACTTGGAAACAGACACTTCTTTCCGTTTTTTATTTATGTCTTGTTTTTTGTTTCACAGTAGATTTAGTTGTGTTTGACGAATCACACTAGATTGATAGCTCTCTTGAAGTTCTTCAAGCGATTAGATACGGGGGTTACCTTGTTCAAGTTTCCATTGGAACACTTCATTTCAGTTGTGTAAACTTAAGATATCTTGCTAATTTATCTACTAAACTAGTAGATACACAGTATATAGGTGTCTTTTTTGCAAAAGTTCTGAGTCACGTGATTCAAGACAACATGTACGTGTATGCGATATAGTTCAATTTGGAGGACTCTTAATATCGTAAAAAAAAATATGTTTATAAATTTAAGAAATATAATTTTACCTGTATGAATGTGTTAACTCTCAAGAGCTATAACGAAATATAAAATAAGCTGATTTAAAAGTTTAAGGCAAAACTGCCATTTCTACTACGTATCACAAAACTTAGTTCACAGCTTTGATTCAAAGAACTTATAATTTTCAATAATACATTAAGTATTTTTGAAAACTGACAACTAAATTTTGTTGAGCATGCCAAGCACTCGAACCAGGTTCAAGCCTGCGATAAGTTTTAATGGCATGCCTTTTAAAGTTACTGAAGGTCTATAAAGTAGGCCTATGAAGTTTATTCTATTTATTGAGCATTCTTTAACATTTATTTATTAATTTTGATGTATTTTACTTTATTACTTTCAAAACAAAATGAAAAATCAAAAGATTGTTTGTGAAATATATTAGATAACGTAAATATGGTGGCAACCACAGCCATTTTGGTATATGATAACAACTTTTATAATAACTTGAAAATCTTTATACAAAGTTGGAATATTTATAAAATGACTGAATTGGTAGCTTTTTCTTTAATATAATTTTTAAGATAAATTCCACAGGATACACTTTCCATTAGCAACATACGCTCCGGTTATTTCTGCAGAGAAGGCCTATCACGAACAGCTCACTGTCGGAGAGATTACCAATTCCTGCTTTGAACCGTCCAATCAGATGGTGAAATGCGATCCCCGTCATGGCAAATACATGGCAGTTTGTCTGTTGTACCGTGGTGATGTAGTACCTAAAGATGTAAACGCTGCCATCGCCACCATTAAAACCAAGAGATCCATACAATTTGTGGACTGGTGCCCAACAGGATTTAAGGTTTGTTCTATTGCAGCAATGTACCACTTATTGTGATTTTGAATTTCGAAAAACAACGTTAAACAACACTTTTATTCTTAGAAAGCCAAAAGAATATATACATGTAGTAACAACGTATCATATAATACATATCATATCATAGTAATATCACAGAGATTATATGATTAAGAGAGAAAATGAAAACTGTTCTAGTTTTGTTATCTAAGACTTCCAATGATCTTCTGCCATTTGATATTATAACTTAAACCATGGAAGAACCAAACCCCGTTTGGTTTATACTATCTTTTATTGTTTTATACTGCGAATTTTATATATATATATATACACAGCCTAGTCACAAGTAAATAGACACAACCTTTTCAGAAAAAAATGAAAAATTTCAGTCATATTCACATGAATTGATATATTTATAATTTCATTAATATCTAGTAGATCTTCCTTTCGCTTCGTGGAGTTCGTTGATCCTTTGTGGCATCGTGAGAATCATCTCGTCAGTTTTAGATTGTGGGATGTTCGCTCACTCTTGCTTCAAAACTTGGAGTAGATCGCTCTTCGAAGTTGGTTTTTTGGTTGTTTCTTGACTTGCCGGTCGAGTATGGCCCAAA
>NW_013666983.1:112197-116165 GCF_000517525.1 Limulus polyphemus
ATATCAAGATAACTTACATTAGCTATACGCAGAGGGCGCTTCACATATGAAACCAACGATCTGTGTTCTTTAAAACTTTAACAGCTGTTACTTGAACGCTACGAGCAAGGTACGATAAGCTTATAGCAGTCATTTTTTGAGTAGCTGATGAAACCACAGATCTGACAGAAATTTAATATTTAAATTGTCTCACAAAACACACGTGGGATACGCGGATTTTTACATAAAACGTTTGTAATAAACTATTTATTTGTATTTCGCGCAAGACTACACGATTGATATTTGGGTTAGCCGTTCCTAAATTAGCAGTGAAAGACTAGAGGGAAGGCAGCTAGTCATCCTCATCCACCGCCAACCCTTGGGCTACTCTTTTAACAACGAACAGTGGGATTGATCGTTACATTGTAACGCCCCCACGACTGAAAGAGCGAGCATGTTTGATGGGACGGGGATTCGAACCCGCGACCCGTAAACTGGAAGTCAAGCGCCCTAACCACCTGGCCATACCAGGCCCATAATAAGCTAGGTTGGTTAAAAATATATTTCAAAACTAGTTGGAGTACCCGTCCGCTGGACGGAAGTTATGTAAATTCATGATTGATGAAAGGTTACCTTAGGACATGAAAAGCTGCTTTCCTTATATGTAATTGTAAAATAAATACGCCCATAAAAACTGCAAAATACAAAATGCCAAATTTGGTGAAGATCCATCAACAGGGGGTGAAGTAGTAGTAAAAAACGCGAAAACGCCCATAAAAATCGCAAAACATAAAATGCAAAACTGAATATTAATATGTATCTCTCCGCGGACCCAATGAACCTCCATATCACATTTGGTGAAGATTCATCAATAGAGAGCGAAGTAATGGCAAAAAAAAAGAAAAAAAACGCTTATAGAAACAGCAAAATGCAAAACTGAAAATTTGTATGTACCCCGCATGGACTTAATGAACCTCCACACCAATTTCAATGAAGAACTATCCACACCCTGCAAAGTAGTTACATGGACAGACAACATACAGAATTGTTATATTTATATAGATACTATTACTGAGAAAAATATATATTAAATAAGATAATAGTCTACATAGTTTTAGTTTAAAATTTTAATATTAACTCTCGTGTAGGTGGGAATCAACTACCAACCCCCCACAGTTGTTCCAGGAGGTGATTTAGCGAAGGTCCAGCGTGCTGTGTGTATGTTGTCTAATACCACGGCCATTGCTGAAGCTTGGGCCCGACTTGATCATAAGTTTGACCTTATGTATGCCAAGAGGGCGTTTGTCCACTGGTATGTTGGAGAAGGTATGGAAGAAGGAGAATTTTCGGAAGCACGAGAAGATTTGGCAGCACTAGAAAAGGACTACGAGGAAGTTGGTGTGGACTCAGCTGATGGCGAGGGCGATATCGACGGCGAGGAGTATTAATCACTTCATCTGTGTGTGTTATGTTCATAGCTTATCTGTGCAGAACATTATAGTTTGTTAGTTGTTTAGTTTTTTGAAACGCCAAAAAATGTGAAAAATTTTACCAATCCATATCGCCATTCGCCAAATTGAAAGTTTTCCCATGAACACAACAAAATTCAGCCATTTCTAAAATTAAAAATATGACATTCGCATTTAATCGATTAAAGTAAGGTTTAGTGCCAATTTTGCATTCGAGAGTGGGAAAAATATGTAGGTAACTTGGATGATAATACACTGTAACCTCTGCCTGAAAGAAACTGATTTTCTTTTAGTTTAACAATCAAAGGAGAATGATGATACTTTATAAAACTGCCTATGATTAGCTAGTACATTAGATTAGTAGATTAGTTAGTTTCGCGTAATAAGAGCAAAGTTGAGAAAAATTACTCTATTCTGAGAAATTCCATAGATGTAATCACCATTCAACTTGTGTTTAAGGCACCTGTTTAAAAGCACTGTTAGTTCACTTGCACGTACATATTTTCAGTGAAAGGCACACAAGTTTTTTTTTCCAAAACAAATAACCTAATGTCATATAATTAAGAATTTAATGCATAATAAGAACGCAAGTGGCCCTTTTATTGAATGATTTTTAGGAATTCGATGCCCCAAAGTCAAAGAAGTGAAAGGGGGGAACAGATATAAAAAGATTTATTCCTCACATTTGTCCACTAGTACTACAACCATTCCTTGACGACGTGTATCTGTATTTATGTGCAACAAATATTCCAAGCTAAATAAATTTATTCTGATTTCATGTTAAAGATTTATATTAATAAGAGCCTATTGTCGAACTGTATGAATATAGTGTTTATAATATATAATCAACACGCTGCACCAAATATTTTTTATTATTGTAAAAGAAAAATTAAGATAAAAATAAATTTTTGTTTTGAAAAACGTGGTTATGATAGCGTCATTTCTAGCTTCTATGTTTGCTAAGGCAAAAAATATTAAGTAATATATATATATATATAACGAATTATCCCATATAAAATTAAATCAGTCTATCTTCTTTTTTTAAGTGCTCTTATAAAGTTTTACTCTGTTTAAAATATGCTTAAGTAGGATGTTTTCATTCACTTCTCTCTCACGTGACTTCAATAGAACTATTAGAATAACTAATCGTTTTTTGTTTTGTTTTTTGTTGTTGTTGAATTTCGCACAAAGCTACACAAGCCGTCCCTAATTTAGAAGTTGTGGACTGGAGAGAAGCCAGCTAGTCAACACTACTCACCGCTAACTCTTAGGCTACTGTTTACCGTTGAATAGTGGCATTGATCGTCACATTATAATGCACCCATGGCTGAAAGGGTGAGCATATTCGGTGACGGGTTTCGAACCCAAGATTCGAGTACCCTAACCACCTGGCTCTATGATGCTAGTCCTTTTAAAAACAATCCACACAAAGATGATGAAGTTGGTATATTATTACTTATTGTCTTCATCTGCCGAGAGAGAAGTTATACATTCGTTTTAGAATTCCCTTTCTCTGTGTTATTGTGTAGTAATCGAGGTGATAACTAGAAATTATTGACATACATTAAACCTTCCGTGTCGGGTTTTGTTTTGGAAATGAGTTAAAAAGGCAGGCATTTTATTTCGGTTTTTTGATAGTCAATTTTAGTATACCATAACATGCGAATAAATTCGGGCAAACAGTTAAACATACGGTCAGAAATGGTTCGCGGGAATTAACTCGAGCAAATATTTTTTAAACATGGAGGGCGCCCGAGTTACCTAGGACAAATGACAGAATGGAATAATTGACTTATTTTATTATTCACATTGTCATACGACCCTGACCTCTGATGAATTTGGGGTTATTAACTCTTAAGATTAAAGGCGTGATTTGGCATGACATTACACACTAGAGGAGTTTTTAGCATAAGATCTCCTCATTTCTAATTATGGAATTCTGTCGCAATACGTTTCTCAGTACACAGCCCAGGTGTCATGGTAGAGCAAGAAAAATCCTCTATTACATGTAAAGTGTTCCCCAGCTCTCTGACAGGTCTTGCAGGTATGACAGTCTTGCCGTCTGTTGACGCCCCAATGACATTACGTATACTGGTGGCAAACCTCAAGCTGAAATGAAAGAAGAGAGAAATATCAAGGGAACATAGTCTATATACGAGTGCCAGACATTCAACTAGCCTTGCCATTACGTTAATTATGGAAGATCAATGCATTTGTTTCTATTTCAGTGGACCATAATGGGATCTATACACCATGCTGCCGTTTCCTTTTCATGATTATACAACTTTTCCAAGAACCACCTGAAGGGAGCCCGCAGGCCACTAGTGGTACGTAGATTGAGAACCAACGACCTAGAACAGGGGTCACCAAACTACGGCCCGCGAGGTCAGTTCATCCGGCCCATCGCTGCACTGTACTACAAATGAGCTAAAATATAATTTTTATTTGGAAATATCATAGATTGTAGATAAACTTACTACGTAAAAAAAAAATTAAAATAAGTGTGAAGAACTTGGAGAG
>NW_013666983.1:117165-130622 GCF_000517525.1 Limulus polyphemus
TTTATTTTTTTGTGTATTCACTGTATTGTATTGAACAAAATGGTTATGCGGCCCGCGCTCGTCATTCTTTCAGTTCTCTGGCCCGCTGTGAAAAAAAGTTTGGTGACCCCTGCTCTAAAGTAACTATCAACTTTGCTTAATGGTATTTGTTTGTATCTATATAAGCAGTAAAGACAGATAGATGAACAAAAAACAGCAGAATAGTGTATAAAAGATCCATAATCTCATCATGAACTAATTGTGATTTTCACTAGAAAGAATTACAGAGCGATAGTGTTGAATATTCTTTTTCTGCACAAGCCTGGCAATGAAAATGTTCATCATTGGAACTGTTCTCCTGTTGTGTTTAAATCTCCTACCAAGCAATATCTGTGTGTGGATATTGCATAGATATAAAAATGTGCATACATAAATATGGTAGACATTCAAGAAATCGCATTATTTAGAAAATAAAGTTATAAGTTAATTGAAGAAAGTGCACAATGGGATAGACAAAGAAACGTTATTATTTGTATGACTTTCTTTCCTGTATAGTACTAAGTCAGCTCAAGAAAGTGGACTTTGGTAGCTACAACGTACATCGGAGAAAATAGTAGTTTTGTTTGGTTAAAGTTAAAAATTTCAGGATATCTTTCAGAACATAAGAAAGTAGATTTTTCAGTCGTGATACGTAACAATAAACGATGCTAAGTTTAGCTTGTCTTTTTAATTTTAGTCACACACGTATAGGTGAGAAAGCAATAAAGTCAACTTGAGTGCTGCTCTCTGTCGTGTCCCCTGGTGTCAAGAAAGAAAAGTCGACAACTCTTTTAATCGCCGATAAGTGAAGCAACAGTGTGGGTGGTACTGCATCATACAGGCGGTGATACAACTGTAGACTGCTTGCTATTGGACTACAATTGTCCTTTTTCTTTTCTTGTGCCACTTTACCTGAAAAAATAGGCAATTCACTTGCAGGGAGAACATCACCCAACCACCGTATTTCGGCGTACATGCAAGTGGTATAATTTTAAGAGTGGTATATAAAGTTGCCAAAATTGGTACATCACGGTGCACCTCGTTTAAGCTAGTGTGAAATCTGCACATTCAACCATGAACTGGTAGTAATGGAAACTACAATGTGTGGTTGGAATGTGGTTTTGTCAGTCACCATCCTACATTGAAATCTGAACTCTTGACTTTTCTCTGGTTAAGTTAACCAGTGATGGTATTATTTAACAGAGCAGGTAAAAGTATTAAAGCTTACTTGTAATTTTTCTTTAAGTTTTGAAAGTTACTTTTTTACGTACATACTGGAAGACATACTCAATATTAATGTTAGTCTCCCACCATTAAGCTCAAGGATTAGATTCCTCTCATGATTACGTTTGCAACTACAGATGCTTCACTAGCTCTAACACCAATGGACGTGGGACGCCTCCTTCTGGTTTCCACTTATCGCACATTAGCTTACTTTCGAAGGATGAGAGCGAAAACGAGATGTTAAAGAAGACGAATTTCAGCTCATCTTATGACTTCCCTGAACTGTCTGAAGTTTTCTCAAAGGGGCACATGCTTTTGACTTCATCTTTCGGTGGTTTAGGTGTTTCGTTTTCACACTATGTCAGCAGAACTAGACATTTAAACAGCATCAAAAAAAAAGACCTTTAGGAAGTTTTGGAAAACTGAGCATCGACCATCACCACCTCCAAGCTGGCAACATTGCTGTAGGAACAGCTTTGAATCCAAAAAGTTATTCCGCCAGACACAGGACGACTTTGCAAGAAAAGCTGATACAGGTTACCGAACTTTATCGACAGATTGCAGCTAGAAGGAGGTGACATTTTTAAACATTTATTTTTAATATTCACATTTAATATTGAATTTGCTCTTATCATTTTATAATGTTTCAATGTATTTTTTTTGTGTGTAAACTTAGACCTAGGTTTTATAAATAAATATATATCGTGATGTTCTTTTTACGTATATCAATCAGCTAACTTTGTGTTGTACGCGCGTTTATACTTGAAGGGTAGTATTTGTTTTTTGTGCTGTAATATTTTGTTTTATTATTATTATTATATAGATTTTTGATTTGGTTCCGATTCTTTGCTCTCATTAAGTTCAATTGCTTATTCTCATACGTTGTTTTAACTGGTTCTGTTAAATTCTATTTCATTCATTTTCTATTCTTGTACGATCAACAGTTAGTGGTTCCCCTTCTCTTAAATGTTAACTTGTGTTATATGTATCCAAGCCTTTTCATACCTGTCCCGATTTATGTTCCTTTTTGTATATTTCCATATTTAAATGATGTAATTGTGAAAGGTTTGTATTTGTTTGTTCGTTCAGTTTCGTGCAAGGCTACTTGGCAGTTATCTGCGCTAGCCATCCCTAATTTAGAAATGATAGGCTAGAGGAAAGGCAGCTATAGTCAACACCACCGATATTTTCTTGTAACAGTTTTATAACCATATTAGAATTATGACTTAACTATTCTGTTAAGAACACCTAATATGACATTATTAAGAAAACTGCCCTAACCATGCATTGTAATTACATAGTATGTAATATTTTGATAATTTTTTTGTTTATTGTTTTTAATATCAATATGAAATCTGGAATGTGATATTCCCGTAAAAGTGTTAATGAAAATTTGTTATCGTAAGGTGCTACACAGGTAAAAGATGTTGTATACTGATAGCTTTCTATAACACGAATTAAGTGTGAGATGGTGCTTATACTCAATGAATAAAACTCTACGTCCACGTAGTAAGTTATATGTAATTTGCAATAAGCAGTAAATTTAGGAAATATTTCGTAAACATTACCAGCAAAGAAAGAAGCAAATACACCTGAATAGATAAAAACAAAATTTTTATTCAAAGTAAAGTCTAGGATCTTGACTACAGCTGGTCAGTTTTTATGATCTTTTATTGAACTTCTCTGATTGCTGGAGCTGGAGAGAGAGTCACCTATATCAGATGAAGGCTGAAGCAAGGTCATGATGATATCACACTATTAAGTCACAGCAAAAGTTCCTAGTGTGACATTCAACAACCCTAGATTACTTATGTCAACAATCATTCCTATTGTGCATATTAAAGGCCAGTAAAACCCCAACTCATACTAACTTGTACAAAATCCTGCACCACTCCCTCAACTTGAGTATGAACTACACCCCAATGGAGTGATGATACAGAAACAGGTTCAAACAAGTATCAATTCCACTGAACAATCATTGTAGTATGTAATCTTTGTATAAATTAGAGGAGTACCAGAAGTTTACGACCCTTCACATCCTGTTTCCCAGAATGCCAGCTATAAATGCAGAAGACTTATACAAAAAGTTTGAAAAAATTATCTTAATATAATTGAATAAGGATATATTATTTACTAGTGATGAAAAAATTAAATACATTATTTTTCCAATTGTGATGATCAAATTAACCTTTTATAAGGAACAGTATTATATTACATCAGAGGAACAGTTAAAAGTTCTAGATAGTACAGAAACATTATATTTCAGGTATATAAACAAAAATGTATACTTATAAGAACTTCAGTTTTTTTCCTGCTTTGTTATAATATTTCCATACTGTACCAAATGTTTTGTGTATCTAATTCTCCAATTCTTTACACTGAACAAAGCTATATGTGTAATCTACTATGTAGTTTTATTTTAATGTAAGGAACAGTAACACACATTTCACTTTACTAATAAATTAAAATTATTCAAAACATATCTGATAATTGACTTTTACACAGGTAATTTTGTGCAAACTAGGTAATTTTAATTAGATACATCCTCACGACTACAGAAAAATGAATAACACCATGATATTAAGAACTGTTGTACCCATTCAATTAATGAAATATAAATTTTGAGAACAGTGAAAGCAAATCCATTATTTTTAAATTCCAATTTTAATTAACTTGTCCATCATACCATTCATTTTGATGTTTTCATCTGTTTATGGAATGATATTTCTATGAATTTCAACAAATACAATACCTTAAATTCCTATCAAAAGTACCAGTTTTGTTGCAAGTTTTTTGTTTCAATATTACAAAAATTTTATAAGGTATAAAATATAAGAGAACTACAAAACTATTAGAATGATTAACTTCTTTGACTAGCTTAGTGAAATTACCTCAAACAATACGTCTGAGTTAAGACTTGGATAAAAACCAGTGTTATCATATAAACCCAAGTCTTTCATACGTCTGTGTTTGGGAGAACTCTGGAGATACGGGTGGTTGAGAATGAGGCATTTCTGCTCCACTTTGGTTTGAGGCTAAGTAACTTGGTCGAATACCACCTCTTTCTTTGTATACAGGACCAAATCCTCCTCCAATCCCTGGCATGGCAGCACGGTAAAGCGGAAAGGTTTTTCTGTTTTTAGCCTCACTCTCTCGAATCAATTCCTGTGCATAGTTCTGGAAAGTTGCTTCTTCTTTATGTAACTGCTCATAAAGTTTAAGGTCATCTTCCAGTTGTTGTTTTTGTAGTTCCTTTTTGGTTTCCAATTTTTCTTTCTAACATGTTTGCAAAATAACGAATTTCAGTTAGTTGAATGATTAATTTAGTTACACTAATCAGTGCTTTTATTTTTATCTTTTACTAGCAAAGGTACCAGCTAGGCAGTGTCAGATTTAGAAAGTAGTGCTATCAGTGCTTCCAGTATTTTCATCTATAGCACATGATCTGTTTATCCAGTGCAAAGGTACTCATGCTATAAAAAGCATTAAATATCACTTTCATTTTAGTTTAGGTTTCACATATTTTGCTTGTCAACATCTTGGTTCAATTGGGCCTTCATTAGTGGAACTTAGGTGGTAAAATTGAAATGGCTAGACATTTCAATTTTATCGCCTTAATGCTGCAAATGAGGGCTCAAATTCAAAATATTCATCCACTTGCTTATTAATTTTAAATTGTTCTTTGGAAAGGTCCACCTGAGTCCTCTATTACATTCTATGGAAAATTGTTCAGCCAGTTTTTCACAAGAACTTGTGATGCCATGCCAACACAGACAGACTGGCAACTCTACTTTACATATAGATCAGGTAAAAAAAGAGTAAAGACACACAGTAGAAAGGACCGCAAGACATGAAAAAATAATGAAAGAAAGTGTTCAAAACCGGTAAAACACACATCTATGACAAAAACTTTATATTTATTTGCAACGTTTTGGGCAATAGCTCTTCATCAGGTCAAAGTTTCAAAAGAAATACCAAATAATTTAACAATCACATGTGCAACCAGTTTAAGTGACAAAAGGAATACAAACTAATTTAATCATCTCACTTGCAACTAGTTAAAGTAACAAAGGCAATAACCAATTAATTTAACTATCAATTTTATTACAAATTATAGCGACAAAAGAAATATAAGCTAATTCAACAATCACATCTTCAGCAAGTTTAAAGTGATAAGAAGAATACAAATTAATTTAACCATCAAGTCTATAATAGATTAAATTAGCGAAAAATACAAACTAATTTAACCATCATGTTTGTAACAAGTGACAAAAGAAATATAAACTATTTAACCATCATGTCTGTAACAAGTAAGGTGACAAAAAATACAAACTATTTAACCATCATGTCTGTAACAAGTAAAGTGACAAAAGAAATACAAACTAATTTAACCATCATGTCTGTAACAAGTAAAGTGACAAAAGAAATACAAACTAATTTAACCATCATGTCTGTAACAAGTATGTGACAAAAGAAATACAAACTAATTTAACCATCATGTCTGTAACAAGTAAAGTGACAAAAGAAATACAAACTAATTCAACAATCACGTGTAATAAGGTATAGTGACAAAAAATATAAGCTAATTTTGCCATCAAAGCCATAACATATGTTAAAATGACAAAGATACAAACTAATTTTTCCATCAAGTCTGTAAAGTGACAAAAAATTAAAAACTCATTCAAGAATCAAGTATGCAATAAGTTCAGGAAACAAATGAGACAAACTTAACAAATACAGTCTGCAATAAACTAAAATACTAGAAATTACAAGCATTCAAGTGAGAAATAAGTGAGAAAATAAATTCAAATTAGTTTAACTGATCTTATCAACAACAACTGAAAGTTATAATAGAACTATACATCAGTACACATAGTGGCTGTTATTACAGAACAGCAACATAGAACAGGATGCAGTAGACAAGAAAGTTGGTGATATCTTCTTATATTAGGTGTAGCTTAAAGTTTAAGTAACTGTTATACACAGAAAAGGTAATATGTATTATTACTAATATTAATCACCAGTTTAACCATTATGAAAAAATTGAGCTAAACTTCTTTATTTTAAGAATCTGTCATACTGCATTAGAAAATTACATCTATAACAATTATATGGAGCTGACACACTAATCAATAATAAGCAGAACTAAAACAACTACACAAAACTGACATACTGAGAAATATATAATGATAAAATGAGCAAGAAACTGACAAGCTAAGCATTATATATATACATATATACGCAAGTTAATTAATGTTTAAAATTGCTAAAAAAAACCTTTATCAAAATGGCTTTACAACAAACAAAATTAAAGTAATAAATTGTAATATACAAAAATAATGTAACATACAGCTTGTTGCTTTTGGAAGTCTTCACAGTTATGTGCAGCATTCAATCTTCTTTGTTTCTGATCTTGTTGGGTACGATGAAAGAGCTTTGCAGCTTCCTCCCGCTGATACATGTCCTCCAACTCAATCAACTTCTCTTGTTCAAACTTTTGCTTCTTCTCTTGAGCCTAGGGTGAAAATATCTTTAACCTTAATGAACATTTATCACAAATGTATAAACACAGTTACAGAGTTATGCTGAAACTTTTTAAAATTTCAATGAGTACTTACTTTCTTTGTACAATATACTTTTTAAACTAGTTAAAATCATATAATCTTTTCAAGTATTTTGCTTTTGTGTCAAAACATTATTACAATATTTTCAGATATTCATGTTTACATAAAGTGTAATTTTATCAAGTTCATTTATTATCAAATAATGGAAATGAACATGCAATTTTTTTCTCAGGAACTTTTTAGAAATCTATGTAAATTATACAAATATGTTTTAGGGATTAAAAAAGGGTACACATTTTTCTCCTTATAGTTTATCATTATTCCCATTCACAGATAAATCCACTTGGAGAATAAATTATTAAACTATGTGTGTATTAAATTTGGCCTTACTTTGCTAAATATTACAGTTAGCCATTCAATAGAATAAATAATGCACCACTTTAGTGTATTTGTTATTAATTGCATCTTTTTTCTCAAGAGAGAAGTTGGAAACTGTTCCATTAATAGCTAGTTTCATGATAATCACTAGCATAACTAAAGGAAAGTTTTTGGATTGTGTTTAAATGCTGATATTTTAGATCTGCATAAAACTCCAAGAATTTTAGTGTGACACCTCCAGTGAAAATGTACAAAATTTTAGAATGCACAGGCTGCTATGCTACTTGCATGGAAAAAAAAAATTGCAGATTATTAACTATACTGTGTTAAATCAGAAAAATCTAGCACATTGTTTCATATGACTCACTTAACAGCAAAGAAAATCATCAACAAAAATATATTATTAGGGAAATCACAACCAGAAATTTATATTCTGCAATTACCAGTAATACAAGCAAGCTTATTGGTCCAACTATAGTTATGATAAATTAATATAAAATATTATTGAGACTTATCTTTAGTTGTGCAGATTAAGATGTATAGTTGTAGTCTAACTTTGTTATTATAACATTTAATTTTGAATAACTAGTCACTAAAATTCCAATTAGAATGAAATATAATTACAAAGTGTGTTATAATTTTTAATGAATCACAGAATCAGAAACTCTAGAAGGGTAGATAGTATTAACTTGTTAATTAGATACCTTCACTGTTAACCATGCTTTCAATCATGATCCCAATGCTTCATGAGGCCTAGCCAACTTAACCCTTAAACTACTGATTTGTTTGCACATTGTTTATGTTTTTGTCTGTCACAACATCTAGTGTAAAGACCTTAACAAAAGATTGAGTTAAGTCACTAATTGTCTATGTAAAATATATAGGAAATCCCAGTAGTCAGTAGTAGGATTAAACGGTATATTGAAGGTATTTATGTTTACAATCTTTTTCTGCAACTCATTTGTTATTAGGGATCCTATAATTAAATAAATCAGGTTAATCTTTAAAATTTAGTAAACTACCCACTTTAATATTTTATAAAACTATCATAATTTAAAATGGTAATGTCCATTTTCTCTCATACACAAAAGGGAATTTACTTCCCAATTTATTAAACTATCATACCTTGCAATGACTAGAAACCAATTAAGACCTTTTCAAACTTTTAATATACCAAATCGTATTAAATATATCATGTCATATCCTTATAAACTTAACATTTATTCATACAAGTAGCATATTTATCAGATTAACATGTTAAAGTTAAATTTACACAAAAACCTAATAGAATGACATACCTGTTGCTGATGACTTTTCAGAATTTCCTCAGTAATTTTCTTTCTTTCTTCAGCTTTTCTTCTTTCTAGTTCCTGTTGCTGTTTTTCTATTTCTGCTTTACTCTTTTCGAAAAAATCTTCCTCCTTTTGAAATTTCTTTCCAAGGTGTGAAACTAACAACTCTATCATCTTTTCTTTTTGTTCCAGCTTTTTTCTACAATCATGTATAGATGTGGATTTGGTTAGAATGCAAACAATATTTTATTTCAAAAGATCATACAAGTTTATAAAAACAAAAGGAATTAGAACTGATTCAGAATAATCAACTGCTTCAACTAAAAGGTCAACCCATGAATTTTTTAAATCAACCCTTGTACTACCTATTAACTAGTAGGTTACTATAGTCAATTTTTTATATTTAAATTTTATTTATCAGCTATTTAATAACTGGATTTATTATATGTTTAAGACAAAAAATTCCTTTTTAACACAAAGGCTTTTTTCAGTTTTAAGTCAATTCTCTAAATATATTAAGGTTGATCAAATATAAGTAACAGTTTTTATATTAATTCTCTAGGCACTTAGTATCAGTCATTAATGTTTTTAGCACATTTAGCACAATTTACGGTTGTGTGTCATCATTTTTGTTACAGTTCCCCCTATTACTATTACTTTTGGATACACAACTCAGGCTTGAGTTTACACTAATAGCCAAGAAATTCACACTTGTGTTTTCCACAAATAAAGGTTTTTAAGAGTGGTATTTCACCAATAGTTTCTCCCATAAAGGCACTTATTGAAAGATTGAAAATTGTGAATGAGACTTAATTTTGTGATCTACAAAGGGCTTAGTACATTATATTATGTCACATCTGGTCATGCTCTATCTGATGACTGTGTATTTTGACAAAAGTCCTGCAGTTTACATAGCTAAAGGTTTTTCTGCAATATTGTCATATCCAAAGCACATCACTCCTCCTTGATTGTTTTCTGTAATCCATTTAGTGTACGAAGACAACAGTTTCCCAGCATCCAATTCAGCAGTCTGATGACACAAAAATCATTCTCCATCTGCTTCATGTATGTGAAATTAAGTGGGAGATACGACTGGAAGCCTTATCTTGGTTAACATCTACCCTATTAGCCTCATTTCCAGATGAAGATCCCTCTTGATTATGTTGCGTACTGTTGCCTGGGGCACTTGGATGACTTTTGTCACTTACCTTTTTATTTGTGGATTCTCATCTGTTACAAGAAGCCACAGTTTGCTTACCACAGCTGGGGTACAATTTACTGCAAGACCTCTTTCTGGATGAAACTGGTGCCCCAAGTTGATCCATGTTCTTTTTTCTTTCCAATGTTATTAAATACAAGGGATATCCCTATCATATAAACTCTTAATCCCTGATCTGAGCACACCTCTATGATCTGAGTGTAAGAATATTTTGAGTCAGAAAGGGCTGTTGGATACCATTCCCAATAACAATCAATTTTTTGGTAGTATCACACAAAGTAAAATGTAGTTTTGATACATGCCATTTCATTGCGACTTAATATTGGGTATGGTTATCACGTGACTTGCTGTTTTTCACTATACAAGTCATTTTAGTATAATGTACCCAACATGTAAAACATACAGTTTTCTGGCTAATGCATGCATTGAATAATACTTGGGAGAATGTAGCTCACACAACAACACAGTTTTGGCATCAGTTTTAGTATAATGTACCCAACATGTAAAACATACAGTTTTCTGGCTAATGCATGCATTGAATAATACTTAGGAGAAGGTAGCTCACACAACAACACAGTTTTGGAATCATAAATCTTATGCCTGTAACTTTAACAAAACAGAAAAAAAAAGTATTTTTCGATCAGACATTCACAGATTTTGAAATTCTAACTGATCAGCTCAGAGTGAACTGTTATGATGAATAAGCCAAGCTACTGCTGGAAATGGAGGTCTTAGTTGTTTGATATATGGGGTTTGTTGGGTAAAAAGAAAGAGTATATAGAATTCAAGTTGTTTATTGTATCATTTAAGAATCCTATACTTCTACAACTAAGCTTATGACAACTGGGACTGCTTTACCATGAAATAGTATTGCTGTATCTTTAAGAAAGAATATATCTATTTTGTACTTTTTTACACACCAATAATTAAGTTATCTGTGTACCTGTACTCTTCTTGTTCTTTTTCTTTTCTCATCTTCATCATCTTCTCTTTGGCTCCTGCAAATATCTGAGCTCTTCTTGCTTCATCCTAATAGATAGTTTAGAATAACGATTTCTCAGAAATAAGCAAATGTCCCAATTTAATGTACTACTTTCATAGACTAAACACAAATATAATTTTCTTTATATTTAACAAGTCCCAAAAAAGAAAATTTTGAAATGTATGAAAATAAAATATTATCATTCTATTATACTCATTGATGTCAGTGAGTTCAAAATTGTACTATTTTGAAAGTACATTTATACACAAGTATTAATGTGACTTAAGTGCACTTAACATAACATAATATTTTGGGATAACATGGGACCTATTGGTCCATCTCGACTATTCCATCCTCAAAACTTAATTAAAATGAGTCGAAAAAAAATATCAACATTTAAACATTTCAAGCTTTATGATATACAAAACATGATTGCAGGGAGAAGCCTGTTACACCTAACTGAGTTCTCAGTGGACTATTCTTTCTAGTTGTATGATGACCTAATGCACCCAAAAAAAAACACCAAGTAAGAAAAAAGCATAAGCTGTTCTTGTTAAATCTCTCTTACACAAGTGGATTCAAAGTGCATATTACTTGTTAGTTTCCAGACTGTTTTAGTTGCAAAGGTTATATGCGTTTAAACAATCTGAAAATACTTTTTGTATTTAAGTCTGCATCTTAGAAATTGACTGCATTCTACAATTTCATTTACCTAATTGTTGGATATGAAGATTTCCAAGAGCTTTGAACTTAAAGAATAAAAATGTGCTGACTACTGGTAAGCAATGATAGCTATGAACATCAGGGATATAGAGATTTTTGTTATACTGAATTTATCAAGATATTAAGATCATCAAGTTAAGATTTTATTCAGAAGTAGTTGATGGATATCTCTGTCACTACTATGAATTATCTTAGCAAGGCCTCTGCCTTATGATTTCTTACTTTGTATCATTATAGATGAAGTTCCTAATGCCACTTTCACATTATAAAACATCAAGGTTCATCTAAAAAAAAAATGCTATGAGATTAACTGCCATCTTCTTAAACAGTTACTGCACTGAAATCAAATGGCAAAAATCTTTAATATTTACTATTCAGAGTGTCATAACATATGTCATAGCTCAACAAGTTGGTCATAGAAGAAACCATTATGAAATGATGTTTAGGTATGGCTTGTTAGCCTTCCTGTATCTAATTATGACTGAATACAAGAAATTATATATAGGTACATACCACTTCTTCAAAACTTAAAGCAACTATTAACAGAAGATAACTTGATCAAACTACCTTATTAAATAGGTAATTATTCCCAAACTGCAGCTGTGACCACAAAAAAGATGATGGAAAATTTTCAAGAGGGGATGAAAAATATAAAATATTATTATATTTCTATTTTTACAGTAAATAGAACCTACCTTCACTTTATACAAAACAAAATGTTATTACAATGGTTTGACAATATTCACACAAGTGACTGCAGTATTGGTATCTATTTGCTTCATCTTTTATATACACAAAGCACAAAAATCTATGTCTGTCTGTCTGTCTGTTATCGAACTACTCCTAGGTCACTAGGCCAATTTCAATATCTATTTGTTTCATCTTTTATATACATAAAGCACAAAAATCTATGTCTGTCTGTTTGTCTGTTATCTAACTACTCCTAGTTCACTTGGCCAATCTCAACCGAACTTTGTGAGATAATAGGTTGGTACAAAGGGCATGTTATTAGGTGTTTCACAACTACCTCCACTTCTATTATTGCTCTTATTGTTATTTTTTATCTTTGACGTAAATTAACTAGTCATAGATGGCGCCACATCCTTACACAAAATCTTTTTATTAAACTTTCTATAACATAACATACAGTGTAAGGGGAGGGCACACAAACGTCTTATAAATATATATCTCAGAGTGTGTGCTAGTACACACCACGTAGGAATGCAAAGAAAAAATGGCTGGCTCTATTGCAATCATGTATATACTCAGCTGAAGTTTCTACTCCAAGAGCCACCATAAGGCTGATATGAAAAGCCATTTCTTGAGTTATATTCATTTCCTACTTTGACCTGTGGCGTTTCAACTTCGGCCTGTAAGACCCTTCTGTGGCCATTGACTGTTAATTAATTGATCATGTGAAATACTGTGTAAGGACATTAAGGGGTGGGGGTTGAAAGTGGATAACAGAAAGCACACCTACTGCCACTACTTTGGCTGCTACTTCTTTCTGCAAAGTTACCTTGACTATCACACAGTGTTATACCATGTTTTAAGTATATACATATTAAGTTTTTGATGCTTAATACAAAACTTTTGGTGAGGTAATAATGAATACTGTAATAATATGGAGTTCTAAAAGCTTTTACATAACTCTTGATGATGAATTATGTTATAAATAAATTGTGTGAAAATTATGATTTTTGCGTTATTTATCATAACATCCACCCACACATTTTTTAACTTCATAACCCAAACAAAGCTTGCGTCATTATATTTGACCTGAAGCTACAAGCTTTTGTAAAATGATCAGAATTTTTGACTTAATGAGGAACGAAGTGAAAGGTTAATATTTTCAACCACACAAGAAGAATATCTTATTACAGGTCGTTTATTCTTCACGCGAAAGTGAAGGTTGGTATGGGCAAACAAAATAGCAATCAAGATGTGACTGTTTGTTTAAATTCGAGCAAAGGAACTCGAGGGCTATCTGTGATAGACGTTCCTAGTTTTAAAGTGATAGACTAATAAGAATACCACGCCACCCATCATCGGCCCGG
>NW_013666983.1:131514-132761 GCF_000517525.1 Limulus polyphemus
TATATACATATTAAGTTTTTGATGCTTAATACAAAACTTTTGGTGAGGTAATAATGAATACTGTAATAATATGTTATGTTATAAATAAATTGTGTGAAAGTTAGGATTTTTGCGTTATTTACCATAGCATCCACTCCCTACATTTGTTTAAGTTTATAACGGTGACAAAGGATGGGTACCTCAGCTTGTAGATGTATGAATCAGGGTTCTTGTGAATAGTAATTGATTGTCACTTGAAAATAACATTATTTTGTGCTTCACAAATGGAACAGCTGTATACATCCATCCCTTTAACAGTTAGCTTCATTAATTGTTTTAATATAAAACATATAGTATAAAATTGTGATAGAAAAGGGGAATCATGATTAGTA
Organism: Limulus polyphemus; assembly: GCF_000517525.1. NCBI lineage: Eukaryota > Metazoa > Arthropoda > Merostomata > Xiphosura > Limulidae > Limulus > Limulus polyphemus. The sequence goes on from NW_013666983.1 coordinate 131,886, forward strand.
ATGATGTAGTAATCTGTGGACTCAAGTACAAATGTTCTACTGTTAATGTGTGTATTAAAATGGTATAATCTAATCTCAATAGTCTTCATTTTTACTACTATTTAAAGAAAACAGCTATAGTATACTTGTGCTTTGATATTTTCAGTAAATGATTTGATCATATCACATATAAAAAGTACAGTTACAGAAAAATTAAAGTAACATTTTAAATATCACATACAATACTATAAACTGGTAGATCAGCATGAATTTTGAATGATGAGAAGAAACATAAAGGAACACGTGTATTCGGATGTAGATTAAAATGCAATAGCAACAGATAACTTTTTTTGAAACCGAGTCTTGAAAAAGCTCAGTTGTTTAACTTGTTGGTCTTTCAGAAAATGTTTATAATAACATACAGAACAATATCATTTCAGTAACTGAAAGCATTTACTGTTTGTTATAAAATTACTGATCACTGAAATAACTTGTATTTATAAAAAATTAACTATTATATAACTATGTTCCTATCTAGTTTTTACTTAGCCAGCCTGTATGTATGTCTGTCTATCACTTGTTTCATACAGCTTATATGACAGCTGTTGTTGTAGTTCTGTTATCTAAAATTTCTCAGTAAAAATTTCTTTCATTATACAAACCTCTTTGGATTTTTCTTTCCTTTGAACATAAATTTCTTTGTCATTCAACATCTTAAGCAAATCTTGCTTTAGTACATGCTTGGCTTCTTTTTCTTGCTCTTTCTTTTTTTCTGCTCTTGTTTAAACTGTTCATCTTGTTGTTGGACTTGTTTTCTTTCTTTTTGTAAAGCTTCTATATACTGCTGTTCATTTTCTTTGAGTTCCTGTATCCTGAAAAACAATATTAAATATATAG
>NW_013666983.1:132814-137331 GCF_000517525.1 Limulus polyphemus
GTATTATTATATTATAATGGTACTTCTATATTACTGTATGTTCTATTTTCTTTGAGTTCCTGTATCCTGAAAAACAATATTAAATATATAGATAAATATAATATGTTCATAATTTTAGATAATGATGTACATAAAAGTCATCAGTAACCTTATATAAAGCATCTAAACAATGTATTATGATAAACTAAGATTTGTGTACAGCATATTCATAATTTACAACACATATGTAGCATGAGAAACTCACTCTTTAATAAATGATAAATCTCAATATCTCAAAAAACCAGTAACAGCACTATTTATAAGTGGATTTTGAAGAAAAAAAAAGTTAAATATAAGAAATTTTTACATGAATACAAGGATTCCTAAAACCGTTTTGGCAATAAATTCAAAGGAAATATTGCCATTTACAACTAAGTAAATTCACTACATTGAAAGTGATCAATTAATAATCAGTTCAATATCAAAATCAAATTAAACACAGTTCTAACCTAATACCAGCCATTTATGAACTGTTATAATAATTCTAACGTTTTATGAAAGACCAAAAGACCTTATGGTTTTGTTAGTTAATAGAAAGTGGGAATAAGATCGACTATGAACAGATCGGGATTGAACCCAAAACATTTTGTTTATCAGGAACATATTCTTCCAGATCAGCTAAATTGATAGCCCACTAGCAGTTGCTAAGAAGACCTTTTTGGGAAACTAAAATTACATAATAACAACATGAACAATATTTATGATATAAGATTTGTGTTTTTATGTCATACAATAATGTTAACAGATCAGTTTTCAAACAATGGTTATTCATCTATTTACAAATCTAGCATTAATTTTTTTTTTCAGTTTTCATCAAAATGTAAAGAATAGAAAGTTTTAGTAATTATATAAGAAAATTAAGCACAAAATCCAAAAGGTAAAAATAGGAATTATATAGAACTAATAAGCTTACACTGTTCAGTTATATTTCAGTATAATTTATTAGCATTATTACAAACATATGATTTTTTGCCTTTTTTATAAAAAAAAATAATTTTCTGCTCATAATTTAAATATGTGATTACACTAAACAACTGCAAAAAAACTGAAAGAGTTTATTTTAACATAAAGTAAAAACAGTTATCATTTCCATAAGAAGATTGTATTAACTAGTAACAAAATAAAAACTTCCAATGTCCTATCACATCTTGATAGTAGCATAAGTCAGTAATCTTTAATTATCAAAATGCCAATATTCATAAAACCTGCAGTTTTTTTTAAAACTATAACAGATTGAAATATCAGGGTAAAGAACCCAGATTATTCTAATTTAAGTCTGTTTAGAGGCTTGAATAAAATAAATTAGATGTATCATGAAATATTCAATTAAGAAAATAAAAAATAGTAAAACTTACTGCTTTTTTAGTTCTTCATCAACTTGCTGTCTCTTCTTAATTTTTTCTTGTTCTATCTTTTTGTGCTCATCCAAATATTTTTTATATTCTTCTTTAATAAATTCAACATACTCAGCTTCCTTTGTTTTGTGTATTTGCATGATTTTATTTTTGAACTGAACTTGTACATCTCGTTCCCGTAAAACTTCACTGAGAAGAAGAGCTCCCTGTAAAGAGAGAGAGAGAAAAGAGATAGTATTTGAGATAGAGCTTGATTGATTTAATATACTGTAAAATAAAATAAAACATAGTGAGGCAACAGTATTTAAATTATGGTACACTACCCATGTCTGCTAATTTTAGTTCATATAATGTTTAGACTGAATGACAATGCACAGGTTTAAATTATGGTTCATTACATGGTGTAGTCATTGTAAATTAATTCTTCAGTACTGCTAGTGTCAAATCTGTAATTTTATATATATATATATATATAATGTCAAAACTCTTCAAACAAGAAGAGGAAAAGCATCTGTAATCATTATAAAGCATTATTCAACTTTTCTGCAATGTTCACAAAGAATAATTGAATATGCACAAGGTAACACTTATTTAGCATGTTTATGGATGTATTGAAAAAATTGCATATAAGTTGAGAACCATTTCGGCTTACATGCAATTAACCAGATGAGAAGCAAAATTATAAGCATTTAATACTGTTGCCTTGCTATGTTTCATTTCATGTTTAATACTTTGCCAAACCTACTTCTTAGTGTGTTTTCAATCTTGAAAGCCAATAAATGGTTTAATTTGAAATATAAATCTAATTCAAGCTACACCATAACAAGCGTTAAGTTACTTGAAAGATTATAATTTAGTCTTTTTTTTTGCTTGAATCCAACAATTTATTCAATTTAGGGTGTTCAGTTCAACTACATGTTACCCATTTGTCAACAGACAAAACAGACACAGCAAACATGATATCAGATAACTAATTTTAGTCACTGAAAAATCCAATTTCAATATGGTCATTGTTGATTCATTGATACACTTTGTTTTATTTTTATAATAATACAAGTTTTATATTAATTTATTTAGAAAGAGTTAAGACCTACAAAAGTTTTATATTTCAATTAAGAACTAGGAGGCATGTATATTGATTAATCATTTGAACAAAATTAAACATATTTAACGATATATATTGTCTCATTCATACTTTTGTTATAGAGAAAGCATTTAGCTGATAAGAAACTTGGGTATGAATTCAAACAATAATGTGACTGACATATTATAGCATACTCTCCTTTGCTTTCACACCTGGATTCTTAGAATCACTAATATAGTTTTCTCCTGTTGATGCTGTGGTTACATTACCCACTTCAGGAGGAAGAAAACTAGCTTGTCAGTTTGCCAGTTCTTGTGAATGATAATAAATTTAATTAAAATAAAATAATAATACAAAATAATAAATAAAGAAATAAAATAGATGATGTTGTGTTATTAATTCTTACCTAAAAGCCTGATTTGTAAAAGACTTAAATAAAATTTATAATAATTACAATCCAGTTCTGTAATCTGATTTATATCCTAACAGCTGTTCATGAAAACTGATGATATATATATATAGCACCTAGACCATTACTAGGTCTGCCATATCCAAGCTAGCCTGATGAAGTCTGGTTTGGGCAAGAGGTAATTTTAGCAATGGATTTGGCAAATGTATTGCGGTTGACATATTATAACATATTCTCTTTTTCCTTCACTCACGGGTTCTTAGAATTAATGGGTTATTAGTAATTTGGTTATTAGTTCCTAAATTTTTATTTAACATAAGCAGCCATTGCTACAGTTTCATTCATTTACAAAGATTACTTTCTTGATGAAAATAATAATTGAAGATATGTCAAAAATTCTATTTCTTCCTTTTTAATCCATTGGCTCTATAACAGAAGTTGTAATGTATAAATATGCTTATCTTTAGCTAATTTGAACATTTTTATATTATCCATATACATATCTGTTAAGTGTCTGTATGTATGTTCTTCTAGAAACCAGATTATGATATGTATAAATAACACATATTTGCAGTCAAGAATATGTACATTATTCTGAGCTCAAAAATTTGAAATTTGTACAACAATTTAACAACAATAATTCTGACAATTTTACTCGAACACAAATATACCCACAGGCTATTAAAGTAACTAATAAATAAAACATTGAAAAGCACACAGTTAATAATGTATGCAATTTCACCAGTTAATTTTTAGCCTATAATAACTTACTGTATCTTCCGTGTTTTAAAGAATATAAACTAAAATTATTGTACTCCATGGTCTTTGAAACATAAATTATAATAGACAAATTTCTCTATGATAATTTTAAAGTATTTTTTCAAATTTTAAGAACTATTTGTAGTATATTCAGAACATCCATTAAAACTGATCAAAATAACTTAATTTATCAAAATTCAACTAAATTGTTGGAATTAATTTCAAAGAAACTAAAAGCACTTCTGAATAATATGAACTGTAGTAATTTTTTTCACAGTTTTCTATTCATCATTAATTCTACATGGTCAATTCCTTTTATGATGTCAAGGTAATTACATGCTATTAATTATTCATACATCATTGAATAAAAATGTAGATTAGTATGAATTTCCTAACATATAATGATCAGTTTATTACAGCAAGAGGATTATGAGCCTAGTGGATATTTGAGTTACAAAAAAAAAGCACAAAAGTCACCAATTAATACTTTAACTGAAAGTATCTAAGTGTGTGTTTTAACACCTCACTGTAATAGTATTTGAATTACAATACAAGGTTATAGGAGAAATGGATATTAAGAAAATGTAAAAAAAAAGGATAAGAGGTAACTGATGACATCAATCTCTTACATTTTTTCAAGAAAAAGGCACAGATACTGCACTTGGTAACCTTGGATGAATAAAGAATAATTCTGGATGGCATGGAAAGAAACAATTTGCACTTAAATAGTGAGTGTCACTATTTAAACAGGCTTACAGAAAGTAGCAAAACCATAACAAACTACAGAAATATATATACACCTGGAAAAAAGTTAAGCACCCCCGTGTTTTTTTACAAGTGATTCAGATTCGACGTTCTTGTGACTGATTAT
>NW_013666983.1:138310-150053 GCF_000517525.1 Limulus polyphemus
TCACTTGTAAAAAAACACGGGGGTGCTTAACTTTTTTCCAGGTGTATATATTGATTTGTTATACAAGATGATATGCTTTGGGAAAATAAAGTTTGAGTAACTAAACTTGTATGGTAATCAAAATATCAGTTGGTGTTCAGCAGCAGGTACAGAATTCCAAAGATTAAGTAATGATATATATTAGCATAAGAATATTATCAGAAGATGAAAAGAGCAATAAGCCTTAACGCATAGTCATTCTTCATATGATCAATCCATAATTATGCCCCAATACATAGTTAATGCTGAAAATTCAATATTCGATTATACATAGATAATATATTAATTTCCTATGGATTAATTCAAAATTTTAACACTGGTATTTTTTTTAAGTAACTCACATGCAATTTTTTAATGCGATCAGTTTGATAGTATTGAAGTCTTTTGGCTTTTTCTATTGCTTCTTTTCTTTTCTGAGCCTGATACTGAGCTTCTTCTAAGTCTAACTGAATTCTTTCTTCCTCTTCCTTCTGCTGTTTTTGCTTCCTTGCTTCCTGTTTCTTTAGTCTCTGTCCCTGCAAAATTAAAACAAAGAAAAAGTCTTGAAGAGAAAATCAGTAAATGGGTGTTACTGAGAAGTGGCTTCCACCTTTTCCCCTTTTAATATCTTCTGAGAACAAACTGTGTAGGTGACAACCTAATGTGACAACTAACAAAGACTGCCACACTTTACACCTTATACAAATTCGAAGATAAAACATTTGTACAACTCAGTAAAACTAGAATATTTATGACTAAAGGTTCTTCAATATATTAGACACTCAAAAATATTATCACACTGGAGAATCAAACTGACAACCTATGCCAAACTATTATATGTCTTACAGAAATTTTGTATTTTGTCCATCAATGTCCTGGATATTCAAGCTCATTACTATATAACAAACATTACATAAATAAACATTTTCATATATAAGCTAGTTCAATAGCCTTAAAACAACCCTAACCAGCACAAATCAGTTAAATATGTAAGCTACTTCATAAATTTAGTTATTTAAGAGAAAAGCAATTATTTCTCTAAACAAGTCTACATCAATGTTTCTAACCTTGAGACCCTTTTAATTTTAATATACAAGTGCATAACACCAAGTGTGAAGTTTAACACTCAAATATCCTGTCACAAGATAACATTTAAACTGTTTTCTAATCAATGAGATAATAAAATTCAGACTGCTGTGACTTGGAATCTAAATACATTGACATAGAAAAGTCTTAAAATGGCATTCCTTCACTCAGTTTTTGGAGAAAATATAACAAACATACAAAAATGATCAATACAGTGGATGCTATTAAAAGACACTCTGATGCAAAGAATTTGGAATAATTTTAATTGTTGTGTACTATAACTTATTTTCTTCTTCAAATGCCCATAAATTTAGAAGTGTCATTTAATTATTATTCTTTTAATTACTTATTTTGTTCACAACCAGATACCGAATATCTTGTTGATCTGTAAATCCTTATGTATATGTGGCAATTCGTGCATAGTACATGTATTAAAGAACAACAGACTGAATTGAATCTACCAATGAACAAAAACACATTTAATGGACAGGATATAAAAGTAAGTAGTACAACAATTAAAGGGGTAACGATGATATTCATAAAACTAGTGAGCATCCTTCCCATTTTAATATAAACAGTATGTAAAAAAAAGAAGTATTTACTGCCTATTGAACCTGCTTAGAATTAATACAGAAAACTAAGAAGTTCAAAGGAGGAAATATTGAGTTCACTAAAAATTTTTGGTCATTCAGGCATTTACATTTATTTTTTTCACTAGTCCAGAAATCTAAGACTGTTCAGTCAATTAATTGCATTTACAAGTTTTTAATTATTAGTCTTATATGCTATAAAAATTACAATCCCTCTATTTTATTCAGAAATTACAAATATTGTAAAAACACACTAAAATTAAGCCTGTATAAATTTCAAAATACATATTTGTAGAGATATTTCAATTTTTTTTAATATAGATTTTACATATTCCAGATATTTCAAATTTTTTTACCACTATTGTATTTGTCCAGTTTTTTGACATATTCCTGGAACATTCTCTCATCTGTTCTCGCTCAGCCTGCTGAGCCAGAAGTTCTGCACTCTTGTGTGTTGCTTGATACACATTTCCTTTGATTCTGTCTAATTCAGTTTTTGACAGAATTAAGACTTTACCTGAGGACATTTGGTTTGCATTCATATTCACCCCTAAAACAAATATAAAATTATTTGTATAAAAATATCAAGAGCAGGCTGTTCTAGTAAACATGTGTTTGAGAATGTATATATATGTTTATGTATATATATATATATAAATATATTTATGTCATTAGAACAAACAAAATGACAAAAATGCAGTCACTGATGTCACCTATTCACTTTCGAATAACAAATCAAAATCATCATCCCATACTGAATATCACATCTACATATCTGTCCATAAAAAGTATGCAGAAATTCAATCAAAGCAAAACAGATATTAAAAAAACCATTCCATAAGTTTATAGCTTTAATTAATCATAAATACATTACAAACTATACACAATCATATTATGCCTACAATGCATAATAACCTTTCACCTATCAAGATTCATTACATTAAATTTTTTAAAATTTTCCATTTGCATATTATGTTGAAAAAGAAATCATAAACTCAGAATATGTCAATTAATTATATATGTACATTTTTGAATACAAATTACATAATACTAAAAATTTTGTTGTAAATCTTAGTGTCAGATTCTGATATGTGTGACATACTAGATACTTCATTAAGACCTATGTTGTTTAACATAACGTAACATTTGAAGGGCAACAAGGAAACTCTTGGCCCATTGTGGTTGTCCCATTCATTTCATTATATACCTGCAAAATTGGTTCCTACACATCAGATGACTCAAGTTCACAGACAGCAACCTATACTTCTGACCATTAGAATCCACTACTGCTTACATCACCTTTCTAGATGTAAGTTCAGTAGCTAGGTGCTATTTTAAAAATTTCACCATATGGCTGTCACTTTCTGCTCCCTCTATTACAATTGCAGCCTGTATTTTCATGTGTCAATAACTGCAACTTGTACTGAAACAATGTTAAAAAGGTATTTAGAAAACTGTGTACTTATAAAATATTTCAAGCTGCATGATTAAAACCATTCCACCATAACCAAATGTTATTATTTTCCTACATTGAAAATATATTTTCGATGGGTAGTTACTTCTTCTCACATGATAGCTTTTCTTGTTCAGTGCTGCCCTCTATATGCAATTTTTTTTTAAACTCCCACTTACCCCATGATCAATGTCATTCAATGCATCTTCATATGAAAAATATCATGTAATAACCCTCTACCAACAGAAGTGCAAAACACCCTCCTTATGCACATTACTCCCTCTATTTGATTACACCTAACTATCACTTCAAGATCAGGTAGAAATTAAGCACCAGTAGTGGGAAGGATGGGTGGAAAGTGTGAGAGGATATAAGTACCTATCAGAAATATATTTTCAGTTTGAGAAAATAATAACTCCTGATATTGGTATCTTACCTTCTCTCCCATAATAGCTACAGTCCTGTATTGAAAAGGTGTGAGGGATGTAGATAAGTATCTTTTGAAAGCATCCAAACAACACCCATTGGGAGAGAAACATACATGGGAGACTGCACCACTTCTGTACCAGGTATACTCTTCACCCAGTGTGGTAGTAAGTGTCGCATAAATGGATGAAAATTGTGAGGAGTACATCCAATAAATGAGAGAAAAAGGGTTGTGCCCATTGATGTAGAATGGCTGGGCATGACAGACCTTACTTGGTAGGTCAACTCTGGTCCAAAACTTGGAGGGTTTGAGCATACAACATCCAACCCTTTGTAGGAAGAGGATCCACATTGTCTTCACCTCAAGTTGGGTAGAATAGGGGGAGAAAAGTCTATACCCTTCAACTAAACAGGGCACATGTGTGCAAATACACAACCATCACCAGTCATCCAGGAAACTAACATCCGAATGACAGTAGAAAGGAATGTGCCAGTGAGGCAGTTCGCTTCAAATCCTAAATCAATCAGATCAGATTCACTCTGCACATCATCTGCCTCTGGGTATTAACCTCATAAAGGTGGAATGCCAGGAGGGACTACATGTGCTCCACACAATATCATCCTCAGAATGGGACCACAAAGAAGCTGGAACACTTGGATGACTGGCCAACTGACAGATCAACCACAGTCCAGGGACAAATCAAGCCAGATCCACACAACATCAACCTTCAGGACTCACCACATAGAGGAGGAGGAGTGCATGAAGTAAAACCTCATAACTGTGGTAGGATGAAGAATCACGACTTAACACAGGTGTGAGAACTTATATTTGTTGATCCTGCTCTAATCCAAAACCACTCCCTGGGAACCGACATCCAGTCAATGGTAGGACAATGGATCCTAACAAGAGGGGTGAACTGCAAAGTAGCAGAACTACTTAACACCTGTATTATATGACTGTGAAACATGTGCAGGACCTGCATCATCTACACTGGCAGAACACACTGCCCTACTCTCTACTGAATGGAATTGAGCACATTCAGGAAGTTATCTCCATGGTCCACCACCCCAGCAGCTAAGAATTTGTAAGTGGCAAGGATTCCCATACTCTGCTAGAAGAAAGGGTAGAAATGCAGTGGGGTATCTGGAAGAATGACAACATTGAAGACAGTGCAATGTGTGACCATGAAATCCCTGTTTATTCAATCAAATGGATGGTGGGATGGGCAGCATCCCTTTCCGTTTCACCCATCAAAGCCCATGGGTTAGCATGGTCTAGAATGGACATTTTTTTAAAACAAAATACCATGAGGAAAACCTACTAGCAGTCTTGTGGAATACCCCATCTCAACAGTATGCATTACTGGCCATGGGCATACATTGAGATTGGGATGATAAGCCTCTACTCGAAGTCAAGTTTGATGTGATGTCCCATACAACCTTCACTATGCCACCCTGTGCAATATCATCCTCACAGATCCAACCTCAACAAAGTGGAGTGCCTGGAGTAGCAGGTTATGATGCATGCAACATCATCCTCTGGATAGGACCACACAGAAGCTGGAGCACATGGATCACCAGCTGACATCCCAAGCAACCATGGTCAGCAGGACAAGCAGAGCCAGGACCATGCAACATCAACCTCTGGTACCCACTCTATGGAATTAGAGCAACTGAGTCACTAGGCAGCTGATAATATACCCCTGAATGATGTATGGTAGGCTGAACAGTGCAGAATTGTATTATGCATAGATATGCATACCTTGATGGCCAGCACTCACCACTGAGTGGGATCCATGATCTAATAAGGACATACCTCTATAAGAAAAAGTAAAAAGCAAATGTACTAAGTCATAGTCAAACCGATGTGTTACGTATGTCAACAGGCAAAATACAGTACCCAAACGAGAAAGAAATGGTCACCTGATGAAGGAAGTGGAAGTAGTCCACCTACGAAACTGTAGAATCTCTTCCAAAGAATGACTTGGAAAAGACTTCAGGAAGAAAGAGACAGGGAGGAATACACTAGACTGATAAGCTGATGAAACCTAATGAGAAGTGATAGTTAGGTGGAATTGAATAGATGGAGTAACATACATCAGGAGAATGTGTTGCACTCCTATTGTGAAGGGTTGTTGCACGATAATTTACAAGTGATGATGCAGTGAACCACCTTGATTATCAGGTAGGTGGGAGTTTCAAGGTTAGTGGCATGCAAAAAAAATTACATATAAAGTCAATGACACTTCAACTACATGAACATCCAAGCTGCAGGTAATTAAGATTAATTCCATTCATAATGATTAAGAGGCCACTATCTGTGGATTTACCAACTGTCAGAGATGTCTCTCACCTCTGGATCTGTTACTTCCTGATCTGGTTAATTATGGATGACTAGATAAGTACTCTCAGCTCTTTCCTTCTTATCTTTTAGGTTGGTGTGAGATAAAACTGTACTTTTGTCTTCCTATGATTCGTGGTCTGGCTAGTTCACAATATATATCTATACTTCACCATTATAAAAGGCCTAATGGTATTTCTTTGGTCTGCTGACCCAGGCTGTGCTGATGAGCCTTGAATAGGCAAAACTGCAGTCCACAGCAGAGAGTATAGCCAGCCAAAGAATGCATTAGGCCTCTATGTCATAGATTCTTTTTTTCAATTTCACCTTAGGTGAAAATGAAAAATCTTTAATATTAATATGTTTTCTGATAAGCATGGATGTAGCTGATCAAGTACTATGTACTTTCACATTCCTCTCAATTGCTGTAACTTGTACATCAATAGACAAACTCATCAGAGCAAAAGATATGGTTCCATCCAGCTGCAGCCTAGTAGCTTCTGTGCTACTGGCATGTACCAAAGCTACAATAAGTTTCTACACTGGTACATTCATTCCTTCTCTGTGTTATCATAGTACCTCTTCTATTGTATGGTAGCTTTTCTTACCACTGATCTACAAGTTCACGTATATCAATTACTGCAGACCAGAACAATGTCACATACTGTTATAGACATTGTGACCCACATACACTAAGTGGAGGACCATACGTCACATCTACATGAGCAAGACTGCACACCTGAACCTGAACATATTCAGTAAACAACCTTTGTCATTTGCTCAGTTGCATGATATGCCATCATAATATATGATATAATGAAACTGATTCAGTTAGGATTAACAAACTTAGTAAGCACTAGCTTGAGAGCTTGTATTACCCTTTCTACTAAACCATAGGACCAGGGTGATAAGGCAAAGTGCACATCTTCACCACAGCTAACACTTTACACAACTCAGAGAACAGATGGAAGTTGAAGTTAATTCCCTGATTCATATGGATTTCTTCAGATGCCCCAGATTTGGCTATCCAGTTCCCTATAAAACATCAACTACAGATTGTACCAACATATTGACCATTGGATAAGTCTCGGCCTACTTTGTTAAGTAGTCAATGGCCACAAGTATATACAAGTAACTGTGTTTTATTTTCTCTATGAATGGATCAGCAATATTCAGGGCTATTCCTTGTAGGAAAAAATAACACCACCATGATGGAGTTTACCCTGTTTAGGCCAACTCTTTTTCTGGGTAACAAACACACATACATACAGTGTTGACATCAGTCCTGACTTGATTGCAGCGAATAGAACCACCACTGAATGTTATGACAAGTGCAGGTAAAAACATTGGTGCTCTCCCATTTTTTATTATGCAAAATCATGGCCCAAAGTAATGGGGATATCTAGCTGTAACACAGACTGAGAACCATGGCTTGGTGGTTGAAAACCTTGGTACAGTATACCTTTGTTCATTTGTAGCTGTTCATACAAGCACCATAGGTTATGTGTATCCATAGTATCTCCCTTAATCTGAGCATGTTATGATTTGCCTTACTGCACGACATCAACCATCCCTGCTTGATCAGAATCCTTCAGTTGCTCTTCCCAGGCTATAATTGTGGCATCCATCCATTAAGGAATCTCCTACTATATAGCTTGTTACCACCATGGCAGCAGCGGTTTCAATTCTCACATGGTATCCAGGTGCTGGAAATTCAACGGACAGGTTCTCACTCACTGTACAGCTGCATTTCCATTTTGCAGGCCTGGGACAATACTGTATGACTAAATGCTATTCTGTGATGCTATTATACAGCATGCTATCATTCCTTCTGAATTTTTAAAAGTTCATTAGCCGTTTCACCAATGCAAGTAGTGTCAATAGTGTTTTATATAGACTACAACTTTAAGTACTTCTTTCTTTGTGGTACAATATTTGCATTCAGGATCCTTAAGCATATGACTAACACACATGATTACATGTTATAATCACTCCTGCAAATACAATAACATTGCTTTAATTCTGCTATCCCTAGCATCTTTAATAAGACCTGATATTAGTGTGGCAACCTTAGAAGAGTTAGCTTCAAACCGTCAATATGATGCAAAACCTAGGAAACTGTAGACTTATCATTTGGTTACACGTTAAAGCCAATCTTTAAATGCTGCTATTTTAGCAGGATACAAGGAGGTTAAATCTGCACACACAGTGTGATTGAGAAATTCTACTTTCATGCATGTCAATGCACATTTTCCTGATATTACTTTCAAGCCTGCCTTTTTATCCACTGTAATACCATTTTCAGGCTCTTAGCAACTGACTCATATGTGCAACAAAATGCCAAGACATTATCAACACAGATCAGGAAATTCTTCCATTGCAGTCCTTTGGGTATGTTTCATTAGTCTCTCGAAAGTGATAGCCATGTTATACAGGCTGAATGGTATGATGTGAAACTCATACAAGGCATCTATCATGCTTAAAGCTGTCTTAAGTCTACTCTTGTTTTCCAATTTGACTTGCCAGTATCTGGATATCAGGTCCAGCATACTGAATCATTGAGTCCTTTTTAAATATATCATTATGAGTTACTGAATTTACCCATCTAAAATAAATGAAGAACCTTGGTTGTACATTCCTTCTTCCTGACAATCACTACTGGAGACTATCAAGCATTATCTTATTTTAAAATTGACTGTACCTCAGTGGTGACTATATTCCTAGTGCTCCAGGAAAGCTTGGATGGTGGTGGTTTAATTAATTAGATGTGCATCACATGTATTTATGTATGCTGTGTTACTGTTATTCAATCTAATCAGCCATCTGGTCACATAACTACATCAGCTTATTTATCCACCAAGTCACTGAGTTTCTACCACTGTATTGAGTCTAGATTGTCTGTAGGATTCTCAATTAGTTATCTCAGATGTTTTGATAACCATGTTCTTGCTTTTAACTATGGCACATGGATGCAATCTTAGCATTACCAGAAGCCTTGGTTATCTCCTATTTGTTCACCTTGCTAATGACAATTCCAGTGTGAAGCTGGATAACTGATCATTCATGATACCAGAACTTCATCCCTCATTAGAAAGATAACTGCTGAAGTTAATGCTGCTTGCTTTCTGGACAGGAAAAAGCTTATTTCATGCATTAGTTATATAACTGCATTACATGTCACCAGTGCACTACTTCATCCTTAGTAAAGTGGAACACTACATGTGTACACAAGGGTACTATGAATTCCTCTCTCACATACACTCATATAGTCCGCTATTTATGGGTCTGATCCAACCAGAATTAAATAATTTTCCCAAAGAACATCAGTTCACTAGTTGCACAGGTTAAACTGACTAAAAGAACTCTGCAATATGCCCATTCCAAGGGTGTTGATGCCAAAATAAAGGTTGGCAATGACTACCTTTATCACTTAGAGTAACACCTATATAATATCCATTCACCAGAATTAAGTTTGTACTGACAGGCTCAATTGGTGGTTTTGCTTGAAGTGCCTGAATTGCCACAAGATCTACTAGTGTTCTGGTCGCTTCCTTATCAAGGACCTCTCTCCCTTTTACTTTGACAAGCAAATATCAAGACTCACCCAGCCCTGAGAGAGGTAGGCTGACTCCATAAAATGTTTTGGAGCAAAACGTTTTGTTGTGCTCTCCCAAGTCAGTGGTCAGGCCTAACTTGGGCTCTGTTGGTTTCCCAGAGTTATGATAGAATTGTTCACTGTCAGGTTTTGGCTCTCTTGCACTTGCTGGGTCACTGGTTGAAACTGATAGCCTTGTCTACCTTGCTGCTCAGCAAGGAACAGGAAGTTCCTTCAACAAAGTTAGTCATTGATAAAAACATTACAATATTATTTTTACTTATCTTTATGAGAGCCTTATTTTTAGCCTATTTTCAATTAGTTTTATACTTAAGGTTAATTTATAAAACTAAAATAAAAACATAGAAACATAAATCCACAAGTAGTTAGGCATATTGACAAAATCCTATGTTAGTCTTTGAGAAAATGTGAGTTAAATTTTTTGGTGATTTCATAATTTAAACATAAATTTTAATTTTTAGTTGCAAATTAATGTGTATCATATCAAAACTGATTTTATTTATTGTAATGAGTATTAATTCTGGTATCTGCAGTTTTAGAAATTCTACCTAGCACACATTAAACTGCAAGAACTTGGAATTACAGCAATTTAATTATACTATCACATATTAAGCTACAAGCAAAACCTAAACAAAGCTTTATGTTTTAATATAAATTTTGTTGTCTTAAACTACATAAGTATGAACTATGCATGACACAGAAACATTACTGGTAGTTATACTATGGTAGCTATGCTGTACTATTAAGACTTTTAAGTTTTAAAATTTTACTTTAGGAGTTTAGCATAGTAACAGTTAAGTTAAAAGCTTGAAACAATTAATACTTTTATCATTGTAATTTTGATAAGTTTTATTATAATATTAGTTTTTAGGCCTGGCAACCATATATCAAATGAGAGTTTAGTTATTTGCCCAGTGGCTGCGTATCAATTAAGAGGTTGCCTATTCATAGGACAAATTCAAGAATTTTGATGAGTAGTGGTGTTACCTTACTAAATAATAATTATATATTTAAATTGGCTTGACTCAGCCATTGATAAACATTAGTACACAATTTGAGCCTTGCAGAAAACAAAGTTTACAGGCTGTGGTAATTGTCAAGCAAAGAGTAAAACTCATTGCTAGAAAGAGTAAAATTTGTCCATATTTTTACAAACAAGAAAATATGATTAAACTGATCAAAGGAATTATTTATTTCAGCCAGACTTCATTTCAAAATTTAAATTACTTAACAGATTAAGAGTCTTATGGTCTACCAAAAGAGCTAGCTGAGCCAGTGTTCAGATCACTTGGGTGTATAAAAAAAAAACACATTTGTTAAAACGACACCAAAAAATTGTTAAATTTTTATTAACTGATTTAATACCCTACCACCTGACATAAAGTCTCTAGCTTTATGATTTTCATTATAAAATAGGGCAACTGACCTATAACTTGCAAGAATTTGGTTCATGGCTTCAATGTTAAGACCAACAATAATATTATGCAGTACCATTGAGCTAATCAAGGCTCTCTAATAACTCTATTTACTACTGTATTAAGGCCTAATGTTAGTTAATTCTAACTCGTACTTAGTAATAATGCTAATATTAATACTAATAATCATAGTGTTAGCTCTTCAATTACCTGGTTAGTTCAACTTCAAGGAATATGAATACGCATACCTAAACTCTTTGTTAAGGTTAACATGTAAAATATAAAACAACAATAGCTAACTCTGCTGCAGAAGAGTATATTCTAAAAATCAACATTATAAACGTTCTAATATTTGGTACGTTACATAAAGACTACCATGGTGAAGATAAATATATTCGTTACTATAACAACATCGTTGCTGAAGCGCGCTCTGTAATATTTATGTGGTTTGAGAGTAATTTTTAATTCACCATATAGTAACCTAAATTAATTTAAGTGTATGAATACTATTATGGCATTGCGCCTAATTTATTATTATTTGGTATTATATAGTGGACCAACTGTTTAATGATTATATTATAGACTTTATTTTTTTTTCGCCAGAGGTAAAACTGAAAATATAATCAGCGACGTAGAGATCTAATGCATTTTTGATTGACCTTTTTAAGGTTTATTAGCACAGCTTGTGTGAGCGAACCAAAGAAATACGGTAAGACCTCTAGTGTCAAACTGCAAATAATAAATCCCTTGCGATAGAACTGAGGTTATTGAAAATAAACCAAACACCACAAGAATGAG
>NW_013666983.1:150294-151766 GCF_000517525.1 Limulus polyphemus
ATTGTGTAGCTTTGTGCATAATTACAAACAAACCGATTGGTTTAATGATGATTGACATTGAAGCAGCTGAATAAATTATCCTCATAATCTTGTTTCAATCAAGAACAAGGCCCGGCATGGCCAGGTGGTTAGGGAACTCGACTCGCAATCTTGTAACTTTGTGCTTAATTACAAACAAAATGTTAATTTTGTTTTCTAACGTTCGGTAAAATTTTATGTACATGCAAATGATGTATGATATTATCTGTAGTATTTCATTTAAAATGTCAAGGTAATCGATGAATCTCCACAATTTAACCTAGGTTTATGTTGTTTGATCATTATGGTATCCTTAATTCATTCGTCCCGAGCTCTAACCATCATGGAACGCTGTTGAGCTATTACTGGTTCATCGCACTGTAAAGCATTTTGGTAGATATTTGAAATATTGTTTTACGAGTTTCGTACGTATTATCCTATATAATCATCTAAATCGCGTTTAGTACACCTTAAATACGCAATTAGCATTTGAGGTATATTAATAAGCTTAAGTATTAATGACATCGATAAAAAAGAATATAGAACTGTAAGCTATCTTTTTAAAAGCTCTAGTGGTTTGACGTAAAGTTTTTCTAGTAATTCGAAATTAAATTGTAAATATGAGATAGTTGTGAAGTTTGTAGGGTGGTTTTCAAGATAGAGAGTGAACCAGTCAGCGTGTCAGCTATCGCAGTTACTTTGTACAACTAAGTTGATTTGGTTTGGGTAGAGGATATAAAGTAATTTATTATTGTTACAGTGAACTGGACGTCGTTGAATTATTTTCACCAAATAAGCTAAAAGAACTCACCAACGAAAAACTACTACGAAAGAATACCTGTAAGACACATTAATTTAGTACTGTTGGTTCGTTTCACTCTCTAATATTATTTTAGAGTGCGAAATATTGAAGAACTTTTAGTCCTAAATATCATATTTTAACTGAGCTTTAGAAGTGTTTCGTATTTGGTTTTGTATATGAATTAAGTAAACAAGGATACAAACATAAAATTAATTCAAGTTCGACCCATTAACATTTTTAAATAACTGCATTGACACACATTTGTCATGGATTTACTGAATATTTATGAAACTAGATTTTTAATATAATATAATATTATTTCTTAATATAAGAAAACTAATTCCGAAGAGACTGAAAATTTTCTTAGACATGATAATGATCATCATTATCATAACGATCTTCTCTTCATGATTATTATCATCATGTCAAGTTATAGTACATCCTATAACAAATTCAAAACGTAGTGTGATTCCAAAGGTCCATGGATTGTGTCTTGTTGCTGCAAAATCGCATTCAGTACTTAGTTTGTTTGTTTGTTTTTGAATTTCGCGCAAAGCTACACGAGGGTTATCTGCGCTAGCCGTCCCTAGTTTAGCAGTGTAAGACTAGAGGGAAGGCAGCTAGCCATCACCACTCACCGCCAACTCTTGGG